>NW_006800712.1:88752-121449 GCF_000485575.1 Poecilia formosa | reverse complement strand
CTTAGTGGCTATAACAATAGAATAGGAATGGAATATTCTGATATCGATGTATGAAGAGCATATTACAAAGCACACAGCCGTTCATAATTTATTTAATAAATTATTTAGTAATATCAATACATATTTATATAACTATACAAACACAAATAAATAAATAATAATTATGTGATCAGTATCGGTGATCGGTATCGGCAGGAAAAAACCTGATCGGCACATCTCTAGTTATAACATTCACCAGCAAAGTTTACACAGGTGGTAAAGACTATTATTTATATGTAATTCTTTCACTTGGTGAAAAATAAGATAGCTCCCAAATCTTCTGTTTTTGTTTTGAAGGTTTCCTAAAGACACGATGTGAGGAAGAAGAGAGAGAAATCTATAAAGAGAGACGGATTCACTGCAGCACGGATGAATCTCACATCAGATTTTTGACTCGTCGGCTGAAAAACATATACATATATCTACATATATGTATGTATATACATGCATACATATATACATATAAACTTGTATTCAATATATATTATTCTGTATTAATCATTATTTATTTGTGTCATTATTAATCATTGTTTATGTGTGTTTGTATAGTTATATAAATATGTATTGATATTACTAAATAATTTATTAAATAAATTATGAACGGCTGTGTGCTTTGTAATATGCTCTTCATACATCGATATCAGAATATTCCATTCCTATTCTATTGTTATAGCCACTAAGCATATTTAAATATGATGAACTATGTATTAAAAACAGACTTAAAAAATACAATTGTTTATAAATGTAGCTTTGATAGATGGTTGAATATGGTTTACAGTAACAAAAAGCGTGTTATGATCGATTAAATCCGCTGATACGTCATTGTGCTGCTAAACACATAACGCTGAGTGGAGTGGTGGACCGCTCCAAGATGGCCGCCCTAAATCTCGTCAGCGACAATAGGCGAGAGCGGTGCATGAGGGTCTATCCTTATATTATGTCTATGTAAACACCGAGCACTACTTCTTCTTTTTATGACGGTTGGCAAAACACTGAGAAACCTGACGCTATTGCGCCCTCTACTGCGCATGCGGGAAACTTTCAGGTCGTTTGCCCGTTAGACTGCAGAACGCATACAGGTCACATATGTGTGCCAGTGTAAACGGGCCGGCAAAAAAAATCCGATTTCACAAAAAATTGGAATTGGGTCACTTCAGGCTGCAGTGTGAACACACCCTAAATTTTGTCACACCCTCATCATGTCTTTGTCAAAGCCAAAGCCTGCAGTACATGTATTGGAGAAATAATTAAACGTTGATGACATTTGAGGATATTTTTTAAATGTTTTTTTGTGGAATCTTTTATGCGGCCCAGCCTCACCCAGACTCTGCCTTCAGCGGCCCCTGGGTAAATTGAGTTTGAGACCCCTGTTATAGAGCATACCCTTTAAGGTCTAAAGTTCTCAGTGTGCTTGTATGTTGGACAATACCTGATCAACATATTTGTGATTCCTCTGCTCATTTTTCCTGACTCATCCCATCCCACTGGCAGTGGAGAATGTAATGAGGCAGCCTGTATTTTTCTCCTTTTGCAGTGTAGCAAAAGTAGGGTAATTTGCAAATAAACTCATCATAAATATTTATCCTAAAAACACTACTTTCATCTTTTCACATTTCTGATTGCTGCCTGTTTTTACACAACACTGTGTTGGTACTATTCTGTGTAATTTCTCCAAATTCGGATGATCGAGTGAGCAAAACAAACTTGTGAAAACCCAAGTGTATCTTTAAACTGGGGGAAAGTTAATTAGCTTCTAAAAAGACGGGGAAATTGCTTGCTTTGAAACTTTAAGGAGCCTTTGCTCCAACTCCTTGATGATGCAGAGAGACGCTCTCTGATTGGTTATCTGCTCAGATAATGAGTAATCTCCCCCAAGGTAGCTCCATGGTGGTGTGTGAGCTCCCTCAGGAACCTTTCACATGGCAATACTAATGGATTTGGAATTACAGTAAGACTAAACAGTGCGTGTCAATCACACACTGATGGAAACAAGCTAATTCTGGAGAACTCCAACAGCTCTTCTGCTCTACGCGTTTTAATTATTCATCTCAATTCAGTTTATTTATACTGCATCTACACAATAAATATCATTTCGACACACACAAGACCAACAGATCCAACTTACACCAAAAACCATAAAATCCAGTTCAAACCAAATTCAACTCAAGTCGGTGCATGTTGTAATTAACAAATCAGCTGTTCAGATGCAAATATACTTCACCCAAAACACTCTAAACTCCACCACTGTGGAGTAACTCATGCAATAGTCCATACATCAGGAAAAACGCTCCCAGACATAGATCCTCCTATGAGGTTTTGCTCTCAGAAATAACGCTGAGCCCAAAATAGCTCAGTCTTGGTAAACACCAAAGCAAGAGAATATTACACCAGGCCTGGTGAAGAATGTGGGTCTGGTTGTTGTTCTGTGTGGTGTTGAATTCCAAAGAAATTCTCATCCTCGTTCTCAAAAAAAAAAAAAACTTCCTCATAACCCCCCAAAAGAAACTTCTTCAAGGAACTTCACCAGACCAGAGGGCAGTGCCTCACCACTTCTCCTCCCGCTCCCTGAGCCTTTTCGGGCTAGTTCAGACTGGTATGTGTTCCAGATCCCAGTGGACCATTTTTTACATGGAAATTGTTTAGCCAAGACATTCTTGCATATGCAGTAATAAATGAGAATTTCTCATTGACCTTCAGCAGATTGTCTTCCCCACATCTAGATACCTGAATGCATCAACTTACCATCATGTGATTGGCTAATTTATTATTTCTGATAGTGAAAAATTATACTGGTGTACCTAATAAAGTGGCTGGTGAGAGTATTCAAATTTTGATCTGACTAAATGCAGCTCAGTTTGATCCTAATTAATGTAGTTCTGTCAAAATCAGTTGATCACTCAGTTTAATCCCAACTGACAGTTCCAGCATCTTCTCTGTCTTTGCCTCATGTCTATCATCTTCCCTTATTAATTAAGGGTGGAGGCTCACTGCTCACTAACGGCCTGCAGGAGGCTGCCCCACCCACCAAGGCCTCCTAGAAAGGAAGCAAAATGGAGAAGATTCAATCATTCCTGTTACAAAAGCATCTGTGCATAAGTGTGCCTTACGGGTGAATGACGGGGTGAGAAAATGTGACTTGGAGCTTAGCTATGTGTGAGTTTGCCCTAAGGGGGATGGTAGTGAGTGGGGGGAGGTCAGCTTAGGGGTTAAAGGTCACCTGTGGCTTCACAAAAGACACCGATTCCTCCACAAAAAGTCATGTGCCTGTGAGTGGGGGCTGGGAGGAAATCAATTATTATTGTGGGCGCTGGCCTGGCCTCAAACAATGACAGATCAGCATCTGTACGTCCTGACACTCTGACATTTATCCCTCCATGGGAGGGGGCCGCGGCCCAAGGCAGCAGAAGGACAGGGGAGATTGGTAGACATCTGTAGATATGCAACAGCATGTTACTGCTGCAAACCACGCCGGCTGTCAGGCATCAGCAGATCATCCGACTCCGGCTGCCATCCATCTGCATATCACTGCAGCCTTTCATTGGGCAGGGTAAGCCTGGCCAGTCAGAGGTGGGGATTGACGAACTAGCAGACAAACAGGTGCAAAAAGCTTTTCTTCTGCTTGTTTTTAAACAGCTCTTCATTACTTCATTACTAAAGGCATCACATGTCCTAATTACCACAGAGATCATAAAACAGCAACATTCTCAAAGTTTCCAGAGTTTATGGAGGAAAATAAATTGTCAGTTAGCAATCCTAAAACCAACAAAAGATGTTATTTTTTAAACTTCATGAATACAATTCATTTTGGGAATTGTGACAGAATGACTGTGATTCAGTGTGGAGTTATAAATGGGTTAACATTTATTATAAACTCCAAGATTATTAACCCCAGCACCAGGTTTTGGAAAACAGGGAGCATGTGACTGAGTTTGCAATAAAGTGGAATTAGTTTGAGAAGCTGAGGGCCGTCCTTCACTGCTGACCTGGTTTATTGTTAACTGGGCTGCCATGCAGAAATTAGCCAACAACAGATGTCACCTAAAAAGGCTCTGCATCAGATGACGACCCTCAGTATGTCCAGTTAGGCTGCTGAGATCAATGGGTGGTCTTCAGGAAAACATGATCAGCTACATGACATTTTTACACAGACTAAAAATAATAACAGAAAAAGATTAATTAAAAATCGTATCTAATGTTCAAACTACTGAGGAGGTTTGTTTTTTATATTATTGCCAAAATGTATCATCGCATTGGTCAACAGATTTATCATTGAAGATTTTTAGCAGAACATTTAATCTAAATTAATCATGAAACTGTTTAAGTGTAGGATACCGACTTCCTGGTCAGCTGGACATGCAAGATTTGAAATATCACTTCACAAAGACCATAAAAAATTATGTGTAACTGTTTTATTTTTATTTAATTATTGTGTAACTGTTGTAATCAGGCAATAGCCAGGTTAGAGCTGGAGCTTAGCAATCATTTTTCACAACACAAATTCAAATTAATAAGGTAGTTTATAAGACAGGTTCTGTTTCAATACAATGGACAAATCCCATTTGTAATAGTGTTTAGGAGTTTAAATATCAGATTACACCACAACTTACAATTTCTGCTTTAGTCAATGAAACACTTAGAGATGTTGGCCCCACAGAGTGTGACATGCACTGTCTTTCTTACTGAATTTCACAATCTAACTTTTGCATAGATATTCTCATCATTCATTCCACAATAAAAGATTGTAATTGTTTGCCTGACACCACTTGGTTGGTCAGTGATGGCACCAGTGCCACCCAGTGTAGCATGCCAGTTTCTGGCCAATCATAGCATGTAAATACCAACTCATACACCAAAGTGGATCATTTCCTTTGGGTGCTGAACTTGGTGCTGTGCTTATTTTGTTGGCAAGATTTAGCTGCAATTAAATCAGTCTATGGCAGGGTTGGGCAACTCCAGGCCTGGAGGGCCGGTCTCCTGCAACTTTTAGATGTGTCTTCAACACACCTGAGTCAAATAATGAGGTTGTTAGCAGGACTCTGGAGAACCTGACTGCACTGAGGAGGTGATTCAGCTGTTGGATTCAAGTGTGTTGGACCAGGGAGACATTAAGAGCTGCAGGACACCTGCCCTCGAGGACCAGGATTGCCCAACCCTGGTTTATGGGCATGAATTCTACAATTGAGCAGATCATCATGGCTTCAGGTCAACCAGCCACTCTTCCTATTATGCCCAAACCCATTTAAATTGTTTTAATTGTACACTAAACAACATTTAGTGTAAACATTGAGAAGAGACTTCCAAGAAGTTGCTCAAAAACCCTCTGTAGCTTCTTTTAACAGACCAAAGAGGAACACAGTGAGGAAGAGTAGATTAGAACTGAAGCAACATGGATACCTGCCTTGAGGGAAGACTAATGAAGAAGCTGTCGTGACTTATCCTTGGGACTTTCTTTTGGAAATCAACACCGGAAAGGTAATTAGAAAGCTCTTTCATTACCTTCAGCACAGCTCTGCAAACATGTGCTCCTGGTGGATCCTTGCCTCCTTCACCAGTTGAACCCAGTAGATAATCTCTCCTGGGAGCATTAGATGTTTTTGGGCCTTAAGTTTTCATTAACAAAACCACTGAGGATCAATGGGGGGAAAAAGCAGAACAGTAAGAAGATGTGAGCAGAGAAGGAGCCACACTGCACAGAGCTGATCATTAGGTGTTCTCTTAAAGTTATGTTATCCTCTCTGCAGCTTAGATTCTAACTAATAGTCATTTAGGCTCACTATTAACATGCATGCAAAGATTTTAAGGAAACTCGTGTGTGTTTGACCTTTTAGTTTTTTCTAATGCAAATATCCCCCCTGCCTGCCCACACTGATGTCCTAGGAGTCTGGTTCACAGAGCAGGTAGGCTCTGAAGCTTTCTGGGGTTTAAATGTAACCCTCCTGATCACACAGGTACAGGTAGTCACAACACTGGCTCTGGCCCACATTTTAACCATGTGACTTAACACAAAATATCCACACACGCACACACAGCGAGGGCTTGAGTGTGCTGTGCCCTGCGGCTGTCTGTACATCTCCCTTGGTAACGCGAAATGGTTCTGTCTGGAGAACATGAGCATGGTTGATGCCAGGAGACTCTTTAGCTGTCAGAAAATCTTGTTTACTTTTCATTTTTACACTGCGCCACAACCCCACTCTGGGGCTTTCTTATCCCTGTTACACTCTAAAAACTTGTTCTGCCTGCACTTTTGCTTCTTCTCTGTCTATTTTTTTCAGTGACTCAAAGATGCTGGTGGTTCTGAGAGCCAGCTCAAAACGAATACAGTGCACAGTGTTTCCTTAGCCAACTCTGCCATGTTTTGGCCATAAGTGGCTTGCATATATATGAGTATGAGCTGATAGTGTTTGATTCGACAGATTTCTTTCAAATAACCAGACTGGGCTGACTTTGTTGATAACCCTGTCTCTAATGGAGTCAAAACAAGACTGTAATAAACTGCATTTTTAGCTATAGTAATAATAATCTCAAAATTCTGCATACTTCTGATAAAGTTGTGTGGGATAATAAGACCATGAAAAAAATCATGTTATCTACCTTTAATTTGCTTATTTGCATGGTTTAGCCAAACTCAGTTTGTCGAGTGATTACATAAGATAATGGGATTCTCGCTGTGCAAATGAGAATCCCATTATCCCATAATAAAACCGATAAAAAAAAACAAGAATCACCAGGTTAAATATCAACTTTGAAGTAATTTGAGAAAATATGTAACAAGGAGAACATCACAAAAAAACATGAAAAATTAAATTTTCACGAAGGTCTTGTTGCTCCTCATTAAGCTGCTCTTGACTTGATCACTTAATCACCACTTTACCTTCTTTAAAACATTTTATGTTGTATTAAACAACAAATGCAACCAAATATATTCCAGACATGGAAAGCCTGAATTGAGTACTTAAATAACTGACAAACACTTACTGCTGCTTCCAAGTAGTTTTGCCAATAAATTTGTTTGTCAATAAATTTTAACTTGAACTTTTTGGCCACAGATTCAAAAGGTTTGCTTAAAACAAAAATGACGCAGTACACCTAAGGTACACCACACCTGCAGTGATAGATGGGGGTGGCATCATCATATTATAACATTTATTTTCTTTAAATAGGATTCCGGTTTTTTCAAGGTGGGTAAAGTTATAAATAGTTTCATTATCAGTTAGTTTAAACTCTTTTGTTTTCTTCTAGAAAGCTAAAGATAAAGAGGGATTTCATGTTTCACTGTATACATCCAAATGTACAATAAAATGATTTCATAAGATGAAAGCCAGAAAGCTGCTCACCGGTGATGACTGTAAAGTTGTCAACATAATGCTAATATTTAAATGTACGCATAATATACAAAAGAAAAGGGATGCAGTGCTTTGCTTCTAATTGTGAACACGATATGACGACTAGATAACAATGTCAGGAAAAAGTTTGAATTAAAAAAAAAATAAAGAGGAGGAGGTAGATCAGTTATGCTACTTTGACCGAACTGTGCAGCATAGCTACACATTTGGGTGTGTTTCTGTTCAGTTACAAAAGGTTAACTCACATACCAACTCTGACAGATCATTAGTAGAGCAGGTAGTTAAATTCTACCATCTACAACAGCGATCACTTATTAATAATCATAAAAATAAACAACAACCCTGAAAACATAAAATTGTAAAGGGTTGAATGTTCTTTTCTTTGCGTGAGAAATATTTCACTTGTCTTTTGGTGTTGATACATTAGTGGTGTTGATGTCAGTTGCTATGGTAATGAGTTTGTGTGTAGAGTAGCTGACACAGAGAGCAAGAAAACATAATACAAGGTGTTTTGAGTTATTTGAAGTTTTTACTTTTCCTGCAGCACACTGCATTACATAAACAATACTTCAAATCAAATTAAATCTCTTTGATTTGATAAACAATACTTGTATCACCAGGTTTCATTTAGCTAACAGTATTGCTAACTAAATTGATGTCATGTAAAATAATAGCCTTTTTGCCCTACAGCGTTGTGCGCATGCAAGAAATTTCTGAATGTAGATAATAACATGTAACATGTCTTTAAAAGAGATACACCTAAAGTTCCTGAATGACCTGAGCTTGAAGTGGAGCTGCCAGGAAACAGGGGAGAGGATAGCTTTGCTTTCTAACACTGGTCCTCGGTCTCAGCTGGCCGAACGACTTATTGGTCAAGGAAAGTGGCTGAACAAAGTCAGAAAAACATCACTGAGAATCATTTGATTTTCTGGACTGTAAATGGGTTAAAAAGCAACCAAAATTCAAAGAAAAAAAAAACCCTGAAATTGCTTTAGAACTGCCTTAACTAACATGTTTCACAAACTTCTAAAGAATCAAAAGGACCTCTGGATCTGCTTTAGGGGGTAGAGGCAGGTCTGTGGTTGTAAAGTAATTTTCTTCCCAGGATGGAGCTAGAACATATTTCTCCAGAAACCTTGGGTGTTCGACTCATTAGTACTGGCCTGGTTGTATCCCGCCTAATGAGTATACACTTTAGGTTCTTCTCCCTTTGGGCCTTTGTGATAAATACAACTGCTCTTTTTATCAAGTGAACCTTTTAATTTCTGTCATAAAACAACATCCAGCAGTGATAACTAATGGAGATGAATTGTCTGAATTAGCCATTTTCTGGAATAGACTGAAGAAAATGTTGGCATCAGTATGAGGCGCCATATCAAGCAATTAACAAAGCTCTGTGGTACAACAAAATACTCAATGGGAAGAGGGCAATTATTAAAGTACTTGCTGCTCCAGGAAAACCTAGATCAAGCTTACTCTCCCACCTACTTTATGGTTGAATGAATGAATGAATGAATGAATGAATGAATGAATGAATGAAAATACTGCAATAGTCCCAGAGGTTTGCTCTTGCATCTACTTGCTCAATAAATATTTGTTTTAATCAATAGGAAAACCACCAACCTATTATATTTTAACAACTTACATGCTAGTTACATTTTTGGATGTAACGAGCATGCTACATCCAACATCATGTCAGATTTATTTTACAAGATTTTCTTGTAAAAGAAATTTGACATTTCTTTTACAATGTCAGATTGGTGAACTTCCCACCCAAAGTAAAAAGTCAACAGATTAAAAAGGGCAGATAAATGAAGGAATTTAATGACAAAGCAAAAACCAAAGCAAGGCAGCTACTGAATTGAAAGTCAAGCAACATTGGGATAGTGTGCAGCCTGCTGCCAAAACTGATCCAGGGACCTTCAAGAGCTTTCACTCAAACAGCCCTGAAATTAAGAACACGTGGCGCTTCAATGACAAGGATTCAACCCCCACACCAAAAATGAAAATAAAAGAGGCAGAAAGGATGGCGCCTGCTTCACAGCTGCCAAGACAAACAGAAAAGACGATGGGTCTAGTGGGTTACTGGGGATGGTTAATCTTCATGCTAATGAATGAGCACTCCTGAAAATATGTCACCCATTGGCCCTACACGTGGTAAACATTCAAATGGAGTCACACAGGAGGCCTTTGTTTGCTGCCTTCCCCCCACTGACAAATGGGTGACTACAGAGGAACTCCTAGACTGCTGCTCTGGTCTCTGCATTGTCCTGCCGCCATGCATTAGCGGCGTTTCAGACGTTTCAAAAGAAAAGAAGAGGTAGACAGCATTGTGTCTATGAGTCTAAGTTGTTACTTGACAAGTTAGTGAGCTAACCATGATTTTAAAGTGGCATGACAGAAGGACCTCCATATTTTTTAAAACTCAGTTATTCTGGTGAATCTTATCAAGCAAGAACTTAGGCTACATTTACAAGACCACTGCCTGGGAACTACGGGTATTTTTGGATGTTGATTGTGAAAAAGAATCCAGTTATATTAAATCTACTGCAGTTTTCATGCCAGACCACTGCATGGCGCTGTGATTTCAGCATGCCATTGAATGTGAATGCTCTTTGACCTTTAGCTTCCACCTCATTTAGAAAACAGTGCTCAGGTAACACCTATAACTCCTTATCTAAAGTTGTGTTAAACTGAAGAGCAGTGGTTCCCAAACTACGTCCCGCTGGCCGGATCCGGCCCGCCTCCACATTTGGTCCAGCCCCCTGAACAATACCAGAGAGCATTTAGATTTTTTTTTCATATACCGTATTTTCTGGACTATAAGCCTCTACTTTTTTCCTAAGCTTTGAACCAGGCGGCTTATTGCCTGGTGCGGATTATATGTGGATTTTTCTTCAACCACCAGGGGGCTCTTTAGCAGGAAGTGAATCATTGGAAGTCAAAATTGGAAATAAAAGAAGAAAACGGAATTAGGTTTTAATAGGGAATTGAAATTTGAGAATGATGTTGATCAGTTAAATAGCATTGAGGGGGAAAGACGTTTCGTTTTTTTTAAATAATACTGGGATCATTATGAGAATTTGAGGTATAGATATTAGGATCCAGTAGATGGCAGTAGTCAAAACAATAATGGATGCAAGCTTCCATTGAAATCTAAAGAAGAAGAAAGCACCCATTTTCATTTAGCACATGCTAGTATCAGACATTAAGGAGATTTTTCTCTTCAAACTCATACGCCCTCATAATCAGTTCAGTTAAATCTAAACTTGGCAACTTTTTCTTTTTCAACCGTAATAAATGTGATATTCAACTGACCTGTTATGACTCAAATTTTGGGTGTCCGCCCCCCTCTGCTGTGTGCTGCTGCATCGTTGAGGAAAATCTAGAGTGGCAGAGATATCTGCGGTTTATAGTCTGGTGCGGCTTATATGTATATGTTTACTGTTTTTTAAAAAAAAAATCGTTGGGGTTGCGCCTTATTGTGCGGTGCGGTTTATAGTCCGGAAAATACAGTATTATTTCCTGGATTTTTTCTGTGAAGAACCCAGAGAGGGTTATTTGATTGTGCTTTCTGGAAAACAAATTTTTACATTTAGGCACTCCAACAATCGTCACACTTTTTCTGTTACAAACTGACTCCGCCCCCCCCACCAGAGAAGGGAAAAGTTATGTGGCCCTCACAGGAAAAAGTTTGGGGACCCCTGACCTAAAAGGACAAAAAAAGAGATTTTGTCAAAAATATTAACCACCATTAAAGGTTTTAAATACATTGAAATTTGGCGAACGTCAAGTTTGAACATTTATTTATTTATTTATTTTTACTTGAAGAGACGTTTGGATTAGAATAACAGCAAGAGTAACAACAGCAACACCAACAAAAAAAAGAGAATCTTAAAAATGTATAAGTTTCATAGGCAGAAATAAAGAGAAGCTCTTTGTAATGCCTACGTTTTTGTTTTGGGTTTTTTTTGGACGTTTTTTAAAGCAGCATTTATAAAAACGTCCGGAAGACATTCAAGAACGTTTAAACAACATTCAGAAATATGCACTTTGTATAAGAAGAAAAAAATAAAAATTTTATAACAGCCATAAAAGTTTTAAAGATATAAAAACTAAATCAAATGAAATGACAGCAAAAAAAAAAAAAGAAAATTAATTGGGAACGAATGTTCAGAGTGAATGTTCAGACAACGTTTGCTGAACGTCAGGTCTGAACATTTGACATTCGACTTTCAGACGACGTTCACGGACGTCATGCGAACATTTGCTTGCTAGCAGGGACAAGGGTTGTGGATTTTTGAATGGTTTAGCGCCTTATATTTTTACAAGAATGTAGTATTTATTCTTTCTTTTATTACATAAGGCAGTAAGAAGATCTTAATGAACAGTTGAAGTTAACAGGTATGAGGGTTAGTCTACTTTATATAAATATATTTAATGTTGAAAAATCAACCAGTTAAAATACTTTGTCCTCCTCCACAGCAATACTCACAAAAGGTCTGGGTAAATATAAAAGTGCTGTTTTTGTCTCACCACTGCCTTTTCTCTTTGGGTTTCTGTTCATTTCTGTTCACCCTTTTAAATCCAGTGAAAACATACCTGTAGTTTATGCTTGTATTGGATAAACAATCAGAAATAGAAGGTTTGAAATGTACCCTGTCTTATGCAGAACCTAATTGACATCTGTTGGATACTAGTTCAAGGCAAACAACTGAAATGCGGGGTGTGGTTAAATTTATGATACAAAAGCTTTAGAAGTTATTAGAGAGAAACAACAATAAGCTGGACCATAATCTCTCTGCGCTAAGATATGAAAAGAGGGCGTACACCAGAAGCAGCTATTGTGAAGCCTTCAAAACAGGTTATCAAGTAACAGGGCAGCATATGCCAGGCGTGTGTCCCTCTGAGAAGAGGCCTTTTGCTCCATCCCAGCATGAATGCATGTGTAAAAGTGCCTGTGATCATCTGAAACAGGCCTTCTCTGTTGGAGCATGAAATTTAACACGACCACATGTCTTTCTAGGTGAGCTGGAGAAGTCAGTTGGCCTTTGTGGCAGATACAAGCAGGCGGCCGAGTGCCAGCAGACAAATACCTATGTAGAGTTTGTCGGCACTCCTCAAATTTACCAAGGACGGTTCATGCACTCTAAAAAGAAAATAGTTGAACCAACTTAATTGAATTGCTTCCATGGGTAACAAGCAATTCAATTAAGTTTATCCAACTTAGTCTATTAAGGTTAACCAATTCAATATGTTATAATCATCCAACTCAATTTGTTAATTTCTTAACAAATTTATTAAGTATGTTTAAGATAACAGATTTAAGTCAGTCTTACTCAAATCATTTAGTTTACTTCAAAAAATGGTAAATGAACTGAACTTATATAGCACTTTCCCAGTCATTTTGACCACTGAAAGCATTTTACACTAGAGTCACAGTCACATTTATACACAGATCGGCTAAGTGCCTTGCCCAGGGGCACATCAACATGTGGCAGGAGGAAGCTGGAATCAAACCTACAACCTTCTGATCACAAGATGACGACTCTACCCACAGAGCCACAGTCGCTTACCTCCCTGGTAAGGTTGAGTCATGGTGTCAGATGTGGGATACAAATATGATATTGAACTTAATTATTTAAAGTAAAGTCAAAGTAAACATGTCATTTAAGGAAAAGATTTGTAACTGTTAGAGTGTATTTAGAGGACACTGTAAAAAGAGTATTAGGCTGCAAACTAAGAAGATTGAAGCCCAAAATATTTAGTTTGGAACTACTTAAAAGTTTGAGTTGACTTTCTGTAGAATTAAGTCCAAGAGATTTTAAATGTTTATTAGAACAAAATAAATGATTTGAGTAAGAGTGACTTAAACCTTTTCTCACCCGTAGAGAAAGATTACATCAGTACTTGTCTGTACTACAACAAAAAAGAAAATCAAAACACACCTTTATGAGTTTGGAACTGGGGAACATGTATTAAACATAAACGTAAAATCACAAAACACACAATACTTCAATCTTCTATGTAGCTAATGTGGGCCCACACTTAAATGTTCTCCTAAGCCGGCAATAACGAACTAAAATGCGGTCCCAAACAAACCAGTTGCAGGCCTGATGCGATGAGGAAGCGTGGAATAGCTGCACCTCACTCCAAGGAAAAATCTTTATCCTGAGTCACAGCTGTCCAGATGGTGTCAGCTCCTCCTCCAGTCCTTTGGTCCACCGGATCCGGGAAACAGCAGGAAAACCCGACACAGTCCTCCGACAAACCGGAGTGCTCCCACGAAGTTTCCTGGTTGCCGAGCTAGCTCCCAGCACTAACAAGCACAGTCAATTAGCATTCACGGCGCTAGTGAATGCTATGCGCTACGGCAGCATCACCGATAATTCTCACCCAACTGTATAATGAATTTCGATTTGAAATCCTCACAGTAACTATAATAAGAGCGTGAAGTTGACATCTATAAATAAGCTGTCGAATTGAAAGCTTAGATACCTACCTATCACTCTTAACAACTTCCCACGTTTTTCCAGCGCGGTTAATCTCTTTTTTTTCTTTCCCTCTCTCTCCTTACTTCCTGTCTCTTCCCTCCGTTCTCCCATCTGCCCCTGACCCTCAGCCAACCACGGACCAGTAAGGTTGCTGTGCTCTACACCACTTCCTCTTACAAACATGAGCCCTTCAAAATAAAATATGGTAAAGATTTCTTTCTGTTTTAACTACATATTTCCCAAATATTTTAACTTATTATATCCTGTTACATCAAATACCTGTAAATACAGCTTTTTGTTAACACGAATTTATAACAATTTTAACATATTTAAGCAAACATGTTTAACACATTTTAAATTATTTCACCCTTCATGAAGCTTTTCTGCGTCTCTAAAGGATGATCAGCTACTACCACAGGAGAACAGCTCAGCATGGACACAAACACATTCAAAAATGATGCAAACAGGGGTGTAGTTACAACTCACTGGCCGCTAAGCTCACATTTGAACTTCTTTGTCTTGTGCTTAAGTTTTGAAGCTCAGCAGATTTTCATTGGTGACTCAGTTCTGTCCAAACATAAGCAGCTGTGTTTCATATTAAACTCAAACGCTTTCCATAGCCTTGTGGCTCTTCTCATGCTAACAGAGAAGAGCTTTATCATTAGTGAAATCTGTGTTCAGTGAAAATATGCTCAAAACTGTCTGATATTAGGCAGAGTGTGTGTCTGCAAACAGTAAATATCACTTACAATCTCTGGTATTATCTAACGATAATCTGCTCTCATTTCTATATTCTACAATCTCAAGTCTCACCCTAGCTCGGTAATGTCTGATTTGGTTCAGCCAAGTTGGGTGTGTTTCCACTGGCAGTGTGTTCTTGACTATATGGGCATGAAAACGGGTGGGGATGTGAGCGGGGCATGAGGTCCTGTCGTCAACCCTCTGTTGTTTGTGCATGTATCCTTGAGCAGTCAGGTTCTTTGAAATTCCTTGATTAATGTATTCATTGTGGGGTGCTCCATCCACAATGATCTGCTCTTCCGCCATAATTGATAGAAAGGTTTGAACTTCAAGGTTTGATCATAAATTTATCCATTTGTTGCTGACAATCTTGCCAACTGCTATGTTATTTTCACAGATTCCACAGGCCAATTAGCAAATGCAGTGTGGTGCCAATGAAAGTGCTTACAGGCAAAACTCAGCCAGGTCCAGATTGTACAACTCATGAGTTGGTTTCGAAGAATGTGGAGGAACCACAAGATCTGTAAATGGAGACAAATGTGACTGACTGGGAAAGAACCGGTTAAAGCCACGACCATGGCAAAGAGGATATAGAAATATGTATTTATAGTTAACATCTTTAATATGAACACAGAAAAATGTTCAGTATGTTCAAGTGACATGACAGTTTCCTGATGAAGTTCCAACTGAAGACACGCTGGTTCAAGATGATGTGACCTCAGTCATCTTTATGACTTATTTTGTGTTTTTATGACGTGAAGCACTTTCAACTGCCTTGATGCTGAGATGTGCTACACAAATAAACTTGATTGTTCTTACAGTGTTGTCATACAACACTTCTTTCTTTTTGCAAAATGCAAAAAGAAAGAAGGTGAAAGTCTGTTGGCTTTCTCTTCATGTTCAGCTCTACGTCTTACATGCCATCAAAATAACAGCTTAATCTAAATGATTAAAATTGCATTAATAAAAAATAAACCATCCACTTGTTTTACTGAAAAAAAATCCAAAATAATAATAATGAAAAATATATATTTTTTTTCTTTGACCATCTTTCTTCAATTACTGGACTACAAATAATGACAAAGAAAGACTTATATTAAATCATTACTGTGTGATCATTTACACGGAGAAAATTTGTCTGAGAAGTTTTACAATAATAAATGTGAAGGAAGATGATATTGGTGAGTGATTTTTTATAGACTATTTTTTTTCATGACCCTTGAAAAGGTTCATACCAAGCCATGTGTAATCCTGCTTCCTTTTTTATTTTTTTTATAGGAAAAATGCATCTAATCTCTGAGATTTTCTGTTGCTTTACTTTTTACGTATGAACTGAAAAATATCTTTGATTTTACTTTTACACTTTTGTTCAGCACCTTACTGCGAAGTTTCATTTGCATCTTAAGAGCTTTGTGTTCCTACATGGACCATGTTGATGACTAAAAAGTTAAAAGTAAAATAATCTGAAGACAGATCTGGCCTCACTGGCCTGTCCAAACCAAAATGTGTTTGTGGAAATGTGCAAATATACAGGCGGTTTAATGTTGACTTATTAACTAAAGTCCAGCTTTACACCAAAGCTATCACACTAAGGTTTGAAATATTTCTCAGTGGGAAAACAATGAAAAACCAGGTGTTTAATGTTGACAGTCGGAGTGAGAGGAAGAATTAAATTTGCAGCTTTGCATAGTTGCACATTTATCATCTTTCCTTTTGTATCCGTCTTTGTGTAGGCTTTAAACTACCATCCTGCTCTGTCCCACTGAGGCAAAGCAAAGCAATTTCCTTTTGCAAAAAATGCTAGACATCACTTCCTTTTGTGGAGTTTGACACTCCATGCTGGAGACGCAACATAAGCTAAACCTAGAAGGTTTTTGAAACACAATTACTTCTGAAAAATATCAAACATGACAAGCAGGAGAGGAATTCCTCCGAGGACGAAGGGAAGCGGAGCTCTGAAGATTCCAATCAGACTTTGAAGAAATAGTCTTCATCACTTTCTGAAAGACAGTTCTCTGCTAGTTTTATTTATCTAAATATATTTTTTGGGTGATATTAAGCAGATGTGGTCTGAGTGGGTAATGAATACCGTAAGAAGCTGCAGAGGAGCTGGAACTCTGTGATTCTGTCTACTCTAGGTCCAATATTTTCCTCACACTAGGTTCTTCCAAACAGGTTGCATCAGGATTCTGGTTTGTTGGGTTTTGCATTTGCACAGTGTTTGCATTTTTGATCTCTTTCTTGTTTATTTGTGTTCAGCCTCATTCTTTGTTTTCTGTTTCTGTTAATCTTGCTGCTACTTTGATTTGTCTTTCCTTTGTTATTTATGCACTTATGTTTAGATTTTACTGACTTAGTTCATTCCTCCTGTTCAGTTTGCTCTTTTCTGTCAGATTTATGTTCTGTTTCCTGGTTTGTGTTTACTCCTCCCCTGCTCCTCTCCTGCCATCTTTCTCTCTCTCTCTTTCCCTCAGCCTGCCTGTCTGCTCTTCTCTTTCTGTTGCTCTCCTCCCACTTCCTGCTTATAAGTTTAGCTTTTGTTTCACTAAAATCTCATAATTGTACCATCTGCATCTTGGGTCCAACTGAAAAGCTGCATTATGGCAAGTTGAACGATTGTGCTCCAGACAGGAGACAGTGCAGAGCTCAAGGACATTATCAGGCTGACCTGAAATCAGGGAGAGGAGCAGAAACACTTTCACTGTCTGAAGTTTTCTCTGTGAATTTACACACACTGAAGCAACATTATTAGTGACCTCCAGTTAGAGGTCACTAATAACCAGGTGTCATCGTGAGTGTGTGTATATTTAACTTTATTCTTGGGCAATGGGAGGGATGGATGAAGTTCTGCCTGTAGACATGATGGAAAAGACGAGAATTTTTGAAAACAAAATTTTTCACCGTTCCCCATCTAGTTCTGTAGGAAAGTTCAGTATGACACAGAGTCACTCTGCTGCCTCTGCAACTTGCAGTAGGAGCGTAGACTTTTATGGTGACATTACTGTCTTTGATGGTGGACACTACAACATGCAAGGTTTTAAATTTCATCTGTTAAAGTTCGTAATGCTCTGGTTTACTTGTGTGTACCAAAATATTAAAACAAAAACAAATTGCTGGACACTTTGCTGCTTTGTGACAGCAAAGTGTGCAAGCTACAACAAAACACACCTTGGATTTCACAAACATGGGTGCAGTTTATTTAAGAGTTTTAGTTGAGATGACAGGAAAACTATACATTAATAAACTGCTGTACATAACTATTTGTGATCCCTTTTCCATCTTATTGATAATCCAACTGGGTTATTGCATTTGTGCAGCTCTTTTAGACAAAGCTAGTGCAGTTAATTTTGTGTACCAAACTTTTCTTTACCAGAGAGAGAGTATTTGGGCCAAGCTAGGAAAAACAAAATGTTTTCATTTTGAGAATAAAGTCATAATATTTTGATAATGAAGTTGTACCACAATAAAGTTGTATAAGACAAGAATGAACTGGGATTATTGTGAAGTTAAAGAAATATTAACATAATAAGGTCATATATTAGGAGATTTCATGAAAATTCCTCCATAAAAACTAATAAAACAAAATAAAATGAGGAATTTGGAGCATCTTGTGAAGTTATACTTTCATATCAGTTTTGCAAATAAGAAAATACTTTGAACTGCAGAATGTAACTTTTACAAAAATATTTTTTTTTACATATTTGTTCAAACTATCACCATGTCATGACAGTATAAAATTAGGCAGATGGTCAGAGAAAAAATAATCTCCAACACTTCCCTGAGCTACTATTGCTGGTCAAAATCAACCAATCGGAGCCAGGAGAAGCAGCGTCAATCAACCTTGAGTAAGTGCTGCTAAATGGTGGAGAAACAACTTATTGTTTCAGGAAACCCTTTTATCCGCCGTCATCTTCTTGAGTGAGTGAGCAGCGCGTGCATGAGGAAAATTGACAGCACTAAGACCCTCCTCCTGGGTCTGATTGGTCTTTTAACACATCAGCATCAAATTATTATCGGTATTAGGACTTTGAGACAATTGTGCAAACAACTGTGTCTATTTTGTGAAAAAGAACCACCGGCTAGATGATGCAGTCACATCAGATCTGACAACTCTATTTTTTTCTCATTAAAATTACTTTTTTTTCTCCTAAATTGCACAACTTTCATTTAAAAATGTTATCTCTTTGCTCTGTTATTACTATGACCTCATTATTATAATTTCAAAAAATAAATCTGTTACTTTGGCCCTAATCTCCCAGACCAAGGATTCAGAGTTTTCTGTGTCGATACACGATCTCCTGCATGTTTCTTCCTTTTAACTGTCTGCAGATTTTTTCTACAGAGTCAATGATTTAACAAAATCAGCTGGGTTTCCTTCTAACTGGCATTAAAATCTGAATTTGACTGTAGTGTTTTATCTGAGCTCCTTGCCTCAGTAAGTGTGTTTAGATGTCATTTGTTGTAAATTTTTGCTCTATAGGTGAATCTTATTGAACTTGATTCTATTCAAATCAGTTCAGTGTAGTTCAGTTTAATTCAGATGAGCTAGATGTCAGTACTGTTCCTTCAGCTAAGTGTGGCCAGTGTTTGGGTCTGTCTCATGCCCAGACTGCACGGCTTTGTGAAGCAGATCGTGACCGGCCTGCAGAACGCCCCAGACAGATATCAGCTTCAGCGCCCGGCTATAACTCAGTGCTTAAATGAGACCAGACTTCATTCCATAAACATCTTCAAACATAGCTTGTCCATTACCTTCCTGTGCAATATTGCTTCCAGCACAGTCTGGCCTTTCTCTCCAGATTATCTCTGGGTGATTTTTGACTGAGCCAATCAGCAAACGGAAAAAGGATATGTGAATGGTGATGTTGATTTTCTGCTGTTTTGGAACTGTAGTCTGTCTGTAGTTTTAGCAATGACAGCAGAGGAAGTGAATGAAGGCCTTCCGTCAGTGTTGGCCACGCTTCCAAATATTAACATTAACATTAACATCCTCCACTCTTCACAGTGGGCAAACGTTAGTGGTTGGGTAAAATTTAAAACCTCAACAAAGCCACAGCTCCAGGAAGTGATTGTTTCTCAACAGCTGAGAGTCCAGACCCTCTGGAAGAGGCAAAGTGTAGAATAAGTGGCTGGTTTTTACCAGCCTACTTCAAACATAGATGTTATACTACTTATTTTTATTGACATCCTCATTCTTCCTGCTTTTATTTTGGTAAATCCCTTAAGTTTTGTCAGAGTTCCACTTTGTCCTGCTTTAAACTCTGGAATCAGGGATCAGCTGGTTCTGCATTTAAATTTGTCAGTGTGTCATTCTGACCCAGGCCTGGTGGGTGGGAAAAATCCTGCTTTCTCTCACCCAAAATCCTTTCTGTCTCGCACGAGCTAACAGCATGGTAATGAGACAGCGGCAGATGCTCGCGTGCCTTTACAATCCCTCCAACCTCTGACACACGCCGAGACTTCCCTCAGCCTCATGAGAAACACATGCTGACTACCAACCTATGAGGACTGAGATTTATCGGTAGTTGAATATTTGCTAATAATAAATCTTAAATGCTAAAGTTGTATTTACATTTACTTTTATTATTTACATTTACTTTTGGGGAATTTAGTCATATTTTTGTCTCTTGTAAACTATCAGCTGATGACTCCAGGGAAAGCACAGAGTGCATGTTTTCCCGTAATTTAAAAATGCACACACAACACAAGCCCTCCGATCCAGAATTCCCCTCCTCCAACGCAGCCGTCTTCTCTCCACCTGCTATGCTGCCTTTGTCACAGGGATCTCCTGCTTCATTTCAATGACAAAGTTGTGGAGCCCCTCACCCTTCAGCCCAACCACCCTACACCATCTCTGAACTCTTTTCACTAATTTTATGGTCCCTGAGGGCAACTCTGCATTCACCCATCCACCCTATTACTCTTCTCACGTCCACATGAAGCGTTTGGGGTGATGAGACTTTAGTCTTATTGGAAAGAGTTGCCTCTGTCTCGATCCAGAATGGTTGTGTGCCTGCATGCTAACCTGTTGGTTTGTACAACTATCATGAAGAATATTCCTACTGCAGTGTTGCTGCTGGAACCATTAACTTCTTTCAGACCAAACTTCCAACCCGTCATCTGCATGTACTCTTTACGGCTTACAATGAGCTGAATCTCTGAGCTAGGAATTAAAGCCAACCCAATGTTATGCTGCATTTCCATTATAAATGTGTGCAAAATCTGTTCTGATATACTAATCTTGAAAAAACACAATTTTTCAATTGTGGTGTTTACATTAAATAAGAAACACAATTCAAATCAAACATGAATAAGTTTGTTCATTTAAAAACATGTTGGTCCTTCATCCTCCAATCACTTCCTATCGTCTTCATCTTTCTGCCAGTGGTAACATCAGGTTGTAGATCACATGACTTGTGTGTTGCAGTTTTGTGAAATATACTAAAATCTGGTATGGCCACAAAAACCACCTCATCCTACTGCAAAAACTTTTGATCAAAAATGTATTTATTTATTTATTTTAATTGGAGTGTTTCTATTAAGCAAATTTATTTTTGTAATTCCATTTTGCGCAATTTTATGTTCAGTGGAAATTTAGCTATTGATATAATAGCACCACTGAATGTTGCATATTATGAGTTAAATAGTCAGAATTATTAGTTTAGGAGGATTTCAATTGATTTTTCAAACAAGGAACAGAAGAATCCCAAGTTCTGGGCACAAATAGAATGCATGATTACACCTGGAGTCTCTAAATGAGATTTGGGTTCCTTTAAAGATTTTAGTTCACGAACATTTACACACAACAAAAATCTCTTCTGGCACAGACAGACATCCAGACAGACCCATCAGTGTTCTGTGTTCTTGTAGTGGTTGATTTCACCTTTGGAGATTTTCCCACTTTACCAAAAGTCATGGGAGCCGAACTTCCACATGCTGTTGAACTGCTGATTTAAAAAACAAAACACTGATTCAACTGACAGACAGACAGAAGTGACAACATGATGCTGATGTTCACAGACACACAAGTATGCTATAAACTCTGCCCCCTGTGAGTCATGCATCATCCATTTGTGTGTGTGTGTGTGTGTATGCGCGTGTATGCGTGCGTGTGTGTGTGTGTGTCTGCAGCCGATGTCCATGTGTTTGTTCAGAGACAGATGGTGGCGCAGAGAGCCCGTTCCCACGGCTCGCACATAGGAATTTAAAATGCAGATAAAATCCATCACAGAGGCCGGTCCGTAGGAAGATCATTTGTTGTGTGGAAACCAAACGGTGCGCCCGTCGGCCTCATGCTCTAGATTCCCCTTCAAGGTTTCAGCTCCAGATGAAGCTTCTGGAAAGTGTTTCTGGGCAGCGTCTGCATTCACCCTGAATGATTTTCTGCTACCAGAGAATCATTTTGCTTTTGGACAAATTTATGTCTTATAATGTATAATATTCACCAGCTTTAGCAGCTGCACTTTAAAGATTACTTAACAACAGTGTGACTCCCAGATTCATAAAACTTGCTAAAAATGCCTCCCTGGCTGCTTTCATTAGATGAACTTTAAATATTTTTCATGGCAGCAAGAGGAGAGTGTTAGGTTTTATCTATCATGGGCTGGAGCTAATTCTCCCTGGCTGGCTGTCGGGTGGGTCTGATGGGGTCATGATAGATGATAATTGTAGGTTTGGGTTGTCTGAGGCTCGGGCCAGATGGCTTGGTGCTGCTTTCATAAAGCGCTGCTCACCCACTTGTTTGCTCTCCACAGGTTGATCAGCATAGAAGGCTTCTACAAAACATTGTTATGGAGCGAAGGCCATGAGCAGGAGGGGTGGGGTCAGATAGGTGGGGTCAGAGCACCGGCCATTACCTCAGCCTTCAAGGTTCTGACAATCCAGTTTAGCCTAAAAGTACTGCTGTATTCTCATATGCCAAGTCCATCACCTGTTCTCTCTCTGTTTGCATTTAAACAGTAAGAATATGCTGGTTTAAAAATAGTATTATATTTTCACCATAACTACTTTCTTAGCGTCCATATATATATATTTATATTTTTTATTTATTTTTTTTATTTTCTTTACAAGCCAACTGCAGATTTTGGAAAAATGTCTGAATATTAATTTGAAAAAAAGTTATGCTACAAACATTTTTTGTCTCTGACAACAAATTTAGCAAAAGGGAACTGAGAAAGAAATCTGACTGATGAAAGATATTTTCTGTATCTCATACCTCATTCCACTAACATCAGTGATGTACTTCATCAATCTCCTGAAACGCTTTTGGTTTAATTTAGCTTTAAAATTAAACTAGATGTGGTTTAAGATTTTTCTTTTCAAGTAATAAAATGGGGATGAATCACAGAATTTAAGAAACTTTAGCAAATTAGTGTACTTGTTCCTGTTGATGTTGTATCTCCATCTATTATATAAATACCTGAAGACATTTTTAAAGGAAAATAAGTTCCGTTGTGAAGGCCACTCACAAAGAACAAAACTAATATTCCAAAACCAACATAAAGGATGGGATTACACCTTGAAGACGACCTCAGAGACAAACACCTTAGATTTTCTAGAAATGTGATCTGGTCTGAGGAAACTTCAGTGGACAGAATCAATTAGATGAGGCAGGACATGATGTGGAAACATGGAAGCAACATTTGAAGTCAATAGCCAGGAAGTTAAAGTTTTGGGTCTTTGGGAAATGAAAACATGATAGGGTATCTACTGACAGTGAAGGTAATGCTTAGCAGTGGTGTCTCCATGTCCTGATCTCAGCCTAGACAAGTTTTGTAGGCAGGGGGAAAAATCACTGAGGTTCAGTCACAGGAGTAACCGGCCAAAAATACTAGGAAACTGTTGCCAAACGATTTTGGATGGACACCTAAAATGTTTGAATCAAAAACAATTCTACCAAACTAAGACTGTATACAGGTGGATTTGAAAAAAAGTTATGTAAATTCTCCAATTTACGCTGAAATAACTTTTGTAATCTAATTTTTGTAAAAACTGTAACCACAAAGCGACCTAAGACAGAAAGACTTGATATAGTGCCAGGTAGCAGTTCATGTAAATAATGTCTATGTTATGTTATGAATAATGAAGCAGTGTATGGAAAGGCGTCTCATGCGTAACTGCGCACCATGAGTTCGCTTTAAGCAAGGATTTCCGATTAGCAAAATCCTGAAAGTTGCATGGAAACCAGAGATGAAATAATGCTGAAAGTCTCAATGATTCTTCCAACTTTTAAATGCGAAATGATTGGCACCTTCCTCTTTTCTTCCCTGTGAGCGCAGCAAGTCTGCAGTTTAGGCACACATAGAGTTGGCACACGTTCTGAACAATGTAAGTCTGTCAGGGTCAGTGACGGCTGTGTTAAAAGTAGCAGAGCCCGGAATAAATTCTTTTCTGCTCCATTGTTGTGGCACACTTTTAATTCAGGGGTGTCTTCTGTGTCAGTGGGAGGGTGGAAAGGAGAGGTGGACGGGGCTCCCATGAATAATCCCCTCCTGTGCTGCCTTAAGGAGGACATTCTAGTGAATTAGAGAAGGAGGGGAGTTGTGTGTGGAAAAAGAAAAGGGGGAAGGCAGATGGGTGCGGGGCGGGCGCATAGAAAGAGAAAGGATCGGAGGAGCGGCGACAGGGCAGACTTCACCCTCCTCCCTCACCCCTCCACTTCTCTCTTTCTCTCTCTCCCTCTCTCTCTCCCTCTCTCACGGTCACACGCAGACTGGGAGAAAGCTGCGCCTTTCTTTGCTCAGACACGCACTCTCACTCATCCATCAGCGCACAGAGGAGCCGGATGGACATCTGTAGACGCAGACAAGAGTTCATTCTTGATCCGGCGCTCTAAAATACTCTAATTTATTTATTTATATTTATCCCCTGAAATGTGTTGGAGTTTAGTTTAGTTTTTTTTTTTCTTTCTCGCCATTGCGTAGCAACAGAGGACTTAAGATGACAGACTTCTGAGGTGACATCGGCTTTTTTTTTTTTACCCCCCTCTCCCTTCCCCTGATTTCCCCTTCTTTGTGAAAGTATTCACAACAGTGTGGCTACGGAAGATGGGACCAAAAATGATTCAAGCCAAAGGAAATGTCAACTGCACGATTCCACTGGCGCTGCTTCTGCTTCTGGTGGCTCTTCTCCAAGGCTCCACCGGTAAGACTCTTAAATACAAAGTTTACGAGGAGCAGAGAGTGGGGACAGTTATTGCACGGCTAAAGGAAGATGTTGCCGGGGTTTTGTCCAAACTCCCGAATTCCCTGAGCTTTCGGTTCCGCGCAATGCAGCGGGGCAGCACGCAATTACTGTCCGTCCGGGAGGAGGACGGGGAGATCAGCATTGGTACCAAAATCGATCGTGAGAAGCTCTGCGAAAAAAACTTAAACTGCTCGATCGAATTCGACGTGGTCACGCTGCCCACGGAGTACTTGCAGCTGTTTCACGTGGAGGTGGAGGTGTTGGACATTAACGACAATTCCCCGCACTTCTCCCGCGCAATAGTCCCCATCGAGATTTCAGAGAGCGCATCAGTTGGGACGCGCATCCCGCTGGACGGCGCAGTGGACGCAGACGTCGGAGAGAACTCCCTGCACACCTACTCTCTGACGCCCAACAACTTCTTCAAAATAGACGTGAGGACCAGGACGGATGGCGCCAAGTACGCAGAACTGGTGGTGATGAGGGAACTGGACCGTGAGGTGCAGTCCAGCTACCAGCTGCAGCTCACTGCTTCAGATAATGGCGTGCCCCCCAAATCAGGATCCACTTTACTCAAGATAAGCATCTCAGATTCCAACGACAACAGCCCAGCGTTTGATGAGCAGGCTTATGTCATCAATTTGCTGGAAAACTCTCCTCTTGGGACTCTGATCATTGATTTAAATGCCACAGATCCAGATGAGGGTACAAATGGGAAAATAGTTTACTCTTTCAGCAGCCACGTTTCACCAAAGATTTTGGAAGCATTTAAAATAAATCCAGAAAATGGCCATATCACTCTCATCAAGAAAGTGGACTATGAAACCACCGCTTCCTATGAGCTGGATGTCCAAGCCCAGGACTTGGGCCCTAATTCGATCCCTGGACTTTGCAAAATTGTGGTGAAAGTAGTTGATGTGAATGACAACAAACCAGAGATAAATATCAATCTGATGACTCCAGGCAAAGAGGAGGTCGCCTACATTTCAGAGGGGGCTCCTGTGGACACATTCATAGCTCTGGTACGTGTTGATGATATGGACGCTGGCCTCAATGGGGAAGTGGTGTGCAGGCTGCATGGTCATGGACACTTCAGGCTCCAGAAGACCCATGAGAAGAACTACATGATCTTAACCAATGTGTCGTTGGACAGGGAGAAGCGGTCAGAATACAGCTTGACTGTCATGGCTGAAGACAAGGGCTCCCCCAGCCTTTCTACCATCAAGCATTTCACTGTTCAGGTGCTGGATGAAAATGATAACCCCCCACATTTTGAGAAAAGTCGCTATGAGGTTTTTAAATCTGAAAATAACTCACCTGGAGCCTACTTAATGACTGTGGTGGCCTCAGATCCAGATCTGGGCACCAACGGTCAGGTCACATACACCATTATAGATGCTGTGATCCAAGCAAGCCCCATTTCTACCTATGTCACCATTGATCCTTCTAACGGTGCTATCTACGCCTTACGCAGCTTTGATCATGAGGACGTCAGCCGTGTTGCCTTCACTGTCCAAGCTCGTGACGGTGGGAACTCTGCACTGTCAGCCAACACCACTGTCCTTCTCACTGTTCTGGATGAAAATGACAACCCACCCATCATCCACTCGCCCTCTCTCCGGAACCACACAGCTGAGCTTCCAGTGTGGAAGTATGCATCACCTGGTCAGCTGATCAGTACTCTGAAAATCACAGACCGGGACTCTGGTGCTAATGGAGAGGTGAGCTGTACCATTGTTGGGGGTAATGAAGACGGGTTGTTTGTGATGGATGCCCGGCGGTGTGAGCTCAGAACCAATGCCAGCCTGGAGCAGGCCCCACGGGATGTGATGGAGATTAGGATTGAGGTACAGGACAGAGGAACCAGTCGGCTAACCACAGGAGCCCTCTTCAGGCTCTCTCTGCAGGAGAACATGGACATCCTCCCTCCTCTTTATCCCACTGGATCCAGCCAGGCCTCGCTGGATCTCTCCCTCATTGTCATCATTTCTCTCGGTGCAGTTTGTGCTCTGCTGCTTGTCGTGATGGTGATGTTTGCAACTGCCCGCTGCAGCCGTGAGAAAAAAGACCCTAGGCACAACTATAATTGTCGTGTGGCTGAGAACAGTTACCAGAACCACCCTAAGAAGCCTGCCAGGCAGATCCACAAGGCAGACATTACCTTGGTGCCCACTGTCAACGGAACCTTACCCGTTCGGTCTCACCCACGATCTCCCTTGCCTTCCCCAACTCCTGAGAGAGGCACTCTGGGGAGCAGGCATAGCCATCATAGTCGGCAGTCTCTCAACAGCCTAGTGACTATCTCCTCCAATCATGTGGCTGAGAACTTTGCTTTGGAGCTAGCCCATGCCACACCTCCTGTTGAGGTAAGACAACTGTTTTTTTTTATTACTTTGGCCTCAATAACAGAACTTGTTTGTATTCACTATCAAAAACAGAAAGAGAAAATTAATGCAGGATGTGATACACTGACCATTTCTTTGTTTTATATGCAGTCTTTGTTCTGAGTTTTCTTCCTTACTTCCATATTTTGTTACTCACAGTCGTCCCCCTCATGTTTTTGTTAATCATCATTTCAGGGTCAAATCACAATGTCATGTCACCTCAGCTTGTAGCCCTTCCCCTCAATGCACTCCCACCACAAACCCAACATTGTCTTGTGGTCTTGCTTGTGGAATCCATTCATTTCCCCCTCTTCATTTTTCTTTTTCTTTTTGTCTTTTGTCTTTTTTTGTTTCTTTTGGGATTGTAGCAAGTCTCACAGCTTCTGTCCATGCTCCATCAGGGCCAGTACCAGCCACGACCAAGTTTCAGAGGCAACAAATACACTAGGAGCTACAGGTAATGTACATGCATTACATTTATGTTCTGAAAGCTTTTGGTGTCAGACTTGGGCAGAAGTGGATTACTTTTTGATGTCAATGCTTTCACATATTTCATTTATCCATAACCAGCAGGGATTTTTTGGCCTGGATCAAAGCTGTATGCTCCACAACTTGAAATTTCCATAATTTTATGCTAAACCCCTTATGCAGAGCACAGTCTGCCTCTGTGAACTTTATGATCCATCAGTGACATGTCGACTCACCCCCCCGTAGTCATGATAGTGTTACAATCTGTGATTAATGCATCAAATCTTATTGTGACTGTGCAGATATGCTCTCAATGAGATGGATAAGTTCAGTCTGAAGGACAGCGGTCGTGGAGACAGTGAAGCTGGTGACAGTGACTACGAACCAGGAAGGGAGTCGCCTGTCGACAGGCTCCTTGGTGAGGCCTTTACTGAGCTATATTCCCCCGATGGCCAGCACTGTTCGCATGCAGGTACAACCCTGTCCACAACCCGCAACTTCCCTACTGTCTCAACCTCCACCCCTGGGTGCATTCACTCCATCCCAAAACTCAACCCCTCATTTCCCAATGTAGGCTTGAAACTGCAAATTCTCAGTGTTTCCCCTGACTTATGAATAAAATTAGAGGTAGTAACCCCATCTAAAGACCACCAGACAAATTCAGCAAACATATTACAATTTCTAGAGCTGTACAATATATTGAATCACAGTCGTCCACATGCTAATGACAGACTTAGCCAATTGGATCTGTTCTCACATACTTTTTGGACAAAACATGAGCTCAAGGGAGTGATTTGTAAACCTAATCAGTGATGTCATTTCAACATCCAACAATAATATGGCTCTTTCACCTTTTCCTAATATTCTGCAGCTCTAATATCTCCTTCAGTTCTTTGGCATCTCATCTCAGGTTTATCCTGACTATGTTAATTTGTTTTATGTCTCTAGCTGTGTCAGTCCTTTTTGTCATTGTGTTGATACATAATAAGGGTGGGTGATATTGTCGTCATATATATATATATATATATATATATATATATAAGTTTGCATGTTCTCCCTGTGTGTGCATGTGTGGGTTCTCTCTGGGTACTCCAGCTTCCTCCCACAGTCCAAAAACATGACTGTCAGGTTAATTGGCCTCTCCAAATTCTCCCCAGGTGTGAGTGTGTGTGTGCATGGTTGTTTGTCTGTCTCTCTGTTGCCCTGCGACAAACTGGCGACCTGTCCAGGCTGTACCCTGCCTTTTGCCTGAAACGTTAGTTGGAGATAGGCACCAGCAACCCTCCCAACCCCACTAAGGGACAAGGGTGTTAGAAAATGGATGGATGAAGATGGATATATATTATTGGATTTGACCAAACAAATATGTAACTTCAAAACAGAAGGGAGAAGGGAGACAAAACACACAGTTTATGTTGACTAAAGATGCATTGTCATACAGATCATTTCCAGACTTTAGTATTTGTTTAACCAAAAGCCAATGCTGTCCCAAAGAGCTATGATCATTGTAATGCTTTGGTACCAAGCTGTAGATGTACAGTGTCAGAAAGGTTTGTTCATCTTTTCTAAACAACTCCATATAATGAGTATAACTATTTGGCATTTAATAACTAATTTATGCTGACTAAGAGCATTGTCTTTTCTGTTAAAGCATCAGTCTTCAACTGTAGTGTAAAGGGTGTACTGTTAGGATGATGATTCTAACTCAGTGAAAGGTAAAGAAGTTGGCGCAAGGTGAAAGCCTTATGCTGAAAAAAATGTCTCAAATTGAGCTGGACTGATTGTTCTGCACTAACTGCTTTTGCCTTGGAAGATGGTGACTGCTGGTGTATGCATATCTATCCTCACTGTCACTAAGTTCTTAAGATATCTTTCCAAATATCTCTAGTGATCCTCCATTCAGCCAGCCATTGCTTCTCTGTGCTGTCACACTGCATGGACTCCCCATCCTATCTACTGCCCAGTTAACAAGTAAGAACTTGGAACACTTGTTGAGTGTCCCGGCTGACTTTGAAATGCTGAGCTCCCAAGCATCTCATATACGCCAGCCTGTGCAGACTAGTTGTGAGGGACACAATTGGTCACTTCCTCCAAAATTCCTCCGTCTCTCTCCTGTCTCACCAGACGTTACCGAAGTTACAGAGCAGCTTCTTTTATCACCCCATCCGTTTTCTCCCAGTGCTGGTGCCTCTACCCATCCAGCCAGCTTCCCACACAGCCATCACTCGATACGCCATTTGAGATACATCCCAATTAAAGTCTCTGCAGACGGGCAGAGAGTCTCATCACTAACACCTCCTTCCCCATCTTCCCTCCTTTACAGCTGTGTGGAGGAGCTCAGCTCGTTAGTCAATTTCTTTTTTTCCTTCCTTCAAGCTTTCACTTTCACCCATTGAATCTGAACCTCTCCTGCTTCCCTGATGAAAAGCAGCTATTTAATTGCCATGTGGCAAATAGTTGCTATGGAGTCAGATCTAAGTAGTGCTCATGATTAGGGCCTGAAGAACATAATTGCAACTCAAAGCTCACCTTTCTCCATGTGCAGACTGGGCCCACCTCCTGCCCCCACGTTCGCTGCATGGTGGAGGATTCTGAGCAGCATTTAGTTTCCTCTTTACAATTATGACTGGGTTTGAGGACCTCTGCAGACTGCTAAATGTGGCAAACACTGGAGTTCTGGTAGACATAGGAGATTTTTCAATGCATTTTTTGGTCTGTATGCAGAATTTGACTGAATACTGAGTGAGAGGATATTGAAAATAGCTAGCCTGATGTAGCATGCTGTGAAAGAGTCATCAGTCTTTGTTCACCTTTCTGGCCCTATCAAACCACAAATTTAAACGAAAACATTTGACAGACTCTTAAAATTATTAAATATATTTAGGCTAAATAATTCTGGATAATACTTATCTATTTCCAAATAAATATAAAAGCTTAAATATTTTGGCAAAATACATGATGTGAATACAGATACTTTGCAAAATAGATATATTTTGCTGCATTCGCACCACCTGTCCACACCTAAAGTTTTATAAAAACTCTTGTTTGTGGTGCTTGTGTTGACTGAATCTCTAGAAATGATTGAAAATCACAACATTCTAGGTGTTTTTGTAACTTTTTCCACATCTGTCTCACTTTATGCTGACTCCATTTTCTAAACATCACCCCTTCTAAAGAAAATTGGAGCTATAATCACTGTTGCTCAAGGATAGTTCAGTTCAGTGTCTTTAGTAATTTTTCTTATAATTTTTGGTAGAATACCGCTAGCTGTGGTTGCCAGAATTTTACAATATAAATACGATAAGTTCTGGCAACCACAGCTGCTGACATTTTACCGTAATTTAATTGGGATGTATCTCTTTGTTGTTGTTGTTTTTTTTTACAGTGTGATTAAAATACTATGATTATGTTTTGAGTGACAAATTGATTGATGAAATGATTTCATTATATAAATACTTTCCCTGAACCTACACTAAGTAAACCAGATTTTATGATATAAAACTTAGCCAAAAGACAGTTATCACACACAGAGGAGGAGGTGAATGAGTGACTGAGGCTATGTGAATCAAATGTCAGGATTTATCTATGTCTGACAGTTTCAGTGAAAAAAAAAAGAAAAACAGAAAAACTCAGGCAGACAGGAAAAGCACTTAAGATCACTTTAAGGTTCATTCTGCTTTTCTTAAACTTCCCATACAAAGCCAGACTTCTGTATGACATCAAGAAAACTGTGAAGTTGTAGCAGAATAATTCTGATTCTGATAGAAGATTCTGATTCACATCAGCAGGGCTTATTAGGTAAAATTTAAAAAGTGATTATATTGCCAGTTAATCTGCTTCACAGAGCATTTTGTAGTTTTGTTGTTTTTGCCTGCTCAGATAAATAGAATTGGTAATTGGTAGTAAACAATTACAGTCTTTGCAATTTAGCTGTGTCAACTTGAATGAACTTGTCAAATTATTTACTGGCAAATAAATCAGTTAAACTGAGGCCCAGCCAAGCTTTCAGGCAAACTTTGCTTGATGCATTCTTCTTTTTATGCTCACACACAGATCACTAGGGTTAAATCTTTTATTTTCATCCTTTCATCAGCGGGGCACCCAATCAGTCTCTGCCTACGCAGTTTTTTTCTTTTTCCTTCCAGTGCGCCCAAATGCACTTTTCATCCTGCTCTAAGATGTATTATAAATGCTCCTTTCATGTTAATGAGGGGATAATGAAGTCCCTCAATGGCACGACTGAAAAGCAGCGCACTCCTTTAATGAAGGCTTTAAGTTGGCATATTTGATTTGTCTAATTTATTCTTCGGAGATTTTCTATTTGAAGATTTAATATTGAAAAGAGTGACATGAAAGGGGAAAATGCAGGGCTTTTAAAGAGGGAGTTATTTTCAATGTGTAGGCATTGATCGGCCTTGCTGAATTGTCTCTCCATGGTAAATACATTGGAAGGTAGCAGGCTGAGCTCCTGCAGAGAGCCTTTCAGACTAATTAGGGCAGATTTCTACCATGTTTAGAGAGCGGGGGAAAAAACACTTAAGAACTGACAGGGAAATATCAACAAGATGAAAAAAGACACGGGGCCGACTTTTTCAGCTTTGATTTTTACATTGGATTAATAGTTCCTTATCTTACATATACAGAATATTAATAAAGTGATCAAATATATTTTTATCAGTTAATTAGCCCGACTAAAAGTCCAATTTTTTTTGTAGGCATAAAAATCTCTCAATACAGAGATTGTTTTCCCCTGTTTCCTGTGAAGAAACAAAAATAAATATTATGATATTTAATATTTTTTGATGATTGGTATTTTGTTATCTTCTTCTTTGTCATTGAGGTTTTTTTTTAATGTATGTAAGGTTTCCAAACTTTCTGTGATTCATCCTTCAATCTAGGTCTTGAAGGGTAAAGTGTGGTTTTACCCAGGGTGGAGGAGCTCTAAGTGAAGCTGTTCTACTGTTAGGATGCGTTCACACTGCAGCCTGAAGTGACGCAATTCCAATTTTTTGGCAATTCCTATTTTTTTGCCGGGGCCGTTCA
>NW_006800712.1:85933-88304 GCF_000485575.1 Poecilia formosa | reverse complement strand
TGAACGGCCCCGGCAAAAAAATAGGAATTGCCAAAAAATTGGAATTGAGTCACTTCAGGCTGCAGTGTGAACGCACCCTTAGACCAAGTCTTTACGTGATTCTCTGTATCTTATATTAAAGAATAATGAAGTCTATTATGAAATAACATCTTATGGTTCCTGTTTTCCCCAAAATATTTGAGTCTCTGGACTGTATTTTTAGTTACTCTTTTATTTTTAGTTCAAGAAAAGTCAGACAAACACATATTTTCTGCTGAATGACTTTTTAACTTTAAAAATGACTTTAAAGTGTTCTTCTGGTTTCTTGAATTCTCAGACATGTTGTACCTGAAACTGAACAGCATAACCGATATCCTCCAAAAAATATCCAAAATACTCAAAATGTCCCCAGCAGTAGAACGCCAGCAGCAGTTAACTATCTGCCACTGACTGTAGACACAAAAATGAAACACAAATTGTTGCCCTGATAATCCCTTTTTTTCTGTTCCATCATAAATTCAGTGCTAGCTTCCAATAGGCAGCGTGAAAACAAGCTGTACATTAGCGTCTATACAGTATATGCATATTCAACCATGCATTTTTTTTTTACCAGCTTTTACTTGTTGGCTGTGCAGAAAACCAGTCCTGGATTCTTATGGAATGAACTACAGTTTAATGTTAAGGCATTCATCACCCCAGCATCCACCTGTGCATCAGCTTTCTACTGTGTACTAATGAGGTTTTATCTTCCTTGATGCAGCTATGAAGCTCTGCACAGAGGAGTGCCGAGTTCTGGGCCATTCAGATCAGTGCTGGATGCCCCCGTTGGGCTGCCCTGCCTCTTCCTCTGCCGACTACCGTAGCAATCTCTACATTCCTGGAGAGGAAGCCCATCAAGCCACTGACATCACTCAGGAAAAGGTCCCCCAGCCTTGCACTGACACCTGCACTGCTCGCAATCAGAGCTTTTCCACCTTTGGCAAAGACTTGGGTGGGGAAGATGGTGCAGAAGAGGATGGGCTGGAGGGAGGCTCTAAGTCCACAGACGAAGACCTGTGTGGGACCACCTCACTGTTGTCGGAGATGAGCAGCGTGTTCCAGAGGTTGCTACCGCAGGGTCTGGATTCTTATGTCCAGGTCAATGAGAACCAGAGGGGGACTAGCCTGAGTGGTGTTGGCGTTCCAATGACGGGATCTTTAGACCGTCGCAGGGGTCATCTACCTGGAAAGCCCAGCCCCTCAGTTCACCAGCAGGGTGTAGCAGCCTGGGCTGCCAATACTCACTTCCAGAATCCAGGAAGTAGCATCGGCCCATCTGGGCAGCACCAGGGTGGCAGCTACCACACCCTCAAAGCCAACACCAAGCTCAGCTGCCAGAGCAGCAACCATAAAGGATCACAGGCACCTAAAAACAGCCCCCAGAACAGCGGCCACAACCCCAAACCCACCAGCAGCCCCCTTCTGTCCGGGCTGGTCAGCCCAACACTGGTGCAGACTTCTCTGGCCCAGCCCCCTGTACAAGCCACACTCAATGGGCCCTCTTCAAAATGGCTTCCAGCCATGGAGGAGATCCCAGAGAACTATGAGGAGGACGATTTTGACTCGGTGCTCAGCCACCTTCAGGGCAAGCGCAGCGACAGCCGGCATGAGCTGGTGGATGCCAGCGAACTGGTGGCTGAGATCAACAAACTCTTACAGGATGTCCGGCAGACGTAAGGGCACATCCTCTTATTTATTACTGGATGCTCATTGTTTCCTTTCATGAAGAACAAAACTGTGGGTAACCATAAAAGAAACGCAGCTAAGTAAGTCTTGTAAGAATAAAAAGACAAAAAAGTGAGACTTGTAATTGTCGTTAAAGTTGCATTTCTTCTGAAATGTTTGTGTTTTGTGAATGCTAAATATCCAAAAAAAATGTTTGTAAATGCTGTTTGGTACACAATGTACATTATGTGACTGTATTTATCTTTGTATTTTAAAAATACATTTGTATTCTTATATTTATAAAAAAAATGTATATAAATTTAATCAAAAGTCTATTTTTATAATTTAATGCATGTTGAGTACAGAAACAATGAATCAAAACTTTGACATGCGATTGACATTCTGCATATTTAAAACTTTTGTATTGTGATTCTTTTTTATCTGTCAATATTATATGTATACATGAGTATGATACTGAATTATTGGACACTTGTTGTGATTTATTGTGAAGAGAAGAGGAGGGCAGATTAATAAAACAGTACACAAACCCTCTGATGGCTATTTTTTTGGTGTTTGTCAAATGTAAATATTAATTTGTTAGATAGATAGATAGATAGATAGATAGATAGATAGATAGATAGATAGATAGATAGATAGATAGATAGATAGATAGATAGATAGATAGATA
>NW_006800712.1:74751-85923 GCF_000485575.1 Poecilia formosa | reverse complement strand
TTAGATAGATAGATAGATAGATAGATAGATAGATAGATAGATAGATAGATAGATAGATAGATAGATAGATAGATAGATAGATAGATAGATCTGTAACGACCCTTTGGCAGACAAGATGCTCAGCTTAACAAAGGGAGGAAAAAAACAACATTGTTATTTAGTTGCATCCCCAGACTAATGCTCAGAATGAAAGAACTGAGCCATTGCTCTTCAAATCAGAAATGTCCTTGTTTACTGGCCCAATGGAAACATGAGGCATTTCCTCGAAAATCGCAAAACAATAAAGGTAAAAGATCTGCCTGTGGGAGACACAACTGTGGAGGCAGATGGAAAAAGCTACTGTGAAGAGACAAAGAGGTGCTGAGAGCTTCATGGAGGGCTTTGTTAGATCCCCGCCCCTCCACACCGGCCCCTGCCCCCAGATCCTTATACCAGTCCCCAGCCCCCTTGTGCAGCTGGAACAGCTTGATACTGAGTGACACCTAGAGGTTCATTGTGTGCACTGGAACCTTGTGATTCAAGCTCTGAGCTCCCGGCACCTCATCACTACCAGTGCAGCTATCAGCAGCAAGTAACTAAACAGAGCCCCCTGGAGGGAACGTTGCTGAACTGCAGTTTGATGAAAAAAGGAAAAACCGATGTTGGAACAAAGCGAAAGCAACATTTATGCCATAGTACCCGAGTATAGCTTTATAGTTTATATTAAAAAATTATGATGATTATATTAATATTTAATTGGATCAAGAAAGTTTTCATTAAGTCTTCATGCTTGGTTGATTATTTAAATTTAATTGTTTGTAGATAACTACCTTTATCTGCAACTTTGAGCTAAATTAGGTTCAGCTTATACAGGTTGAGAGGACATTTGACATGTTTTATTATTTCTTAGCATGGGGGCGGGACTAGTGGTCAGCACTGTTTCCTTAAGGCAAGAAGGTCCAAGTTTCACTGTCTGTTTCACTGGTCGTTCACGTGTTCTTCTTGCATGTAGGTGTTAATCAGAAAGCTTAAATATGTCCTTTGGTGTGAATGTGTGTGGATGGTTGTTAGTTTCATCATTAAAACTTAAAAGTCTTCAGCTGATCCAAAATGCTGCAGCAAGAGTTCTGATGAAAATTAAAAAGAGAGATAATATTTTTCCTATTTTAGCTTCTCTTCATTGGCTCCCTATTAGATCCAGAATAGATTTTAAGGTTCTCCTTCTCACATATAAAGCCCTCGATAATCAGCTCCATCATATCAGAGATCTTCTCTTCAATTTACCTCAAACAACCACAGGGCCAAGGCTACATGTACCCCACTGACTTTTGCCCAATCATGTCTAAGTTCACTATTAAACTGCAAAATGTCTATTTATTGTTTGTACTGTGATTAAGCTAACAGTAGCTACTTAATGTAGAATAACAGATTCACTGTGGCACAACCACAGATCTTTGACCCAGATGTATAAGAGGAGCCTGAACAACCATCAAGCCACAACCACTGAAGAATTAAACACTGTGGATCTGACACATTTCATTATTAGCTCAAACTGAGGATTCTTCTTTGCTTCAGGGCAGAGTGCCATGACGTGAATTCCAGGGTCAGCTTGTGCTAAATGACAAATTATGTCCGTGCCAAACAACAATACCAAACTCACAACACACCATTACGTACTAACATCACCATCATCTGTATATTTGTGATGAACAGCAGGGACAGAACCTTCCTTCAGGCCAAGTCTTCTGGTAAATCCTGTCGTGTTGGTAGTTTTTGGAGGACTTCTTCCTAAACTGATCTGAAAAATCTACAACTTTCTTTGCCAATATCCCAGGAACATTGCAAGCAATAATAAAATGAAGCCATGCAGCTCTGTTCTCCATGACTGGGAGAGAAAATGCATGAACACATGTTCTGTATTGCAGCCGACAGGAATGTAGTTTCCTTTTCTAGCAGCCATTATTAACAAAGTTAGTGTTGTCTTGTAATGAAGTGGGTGGAGCAAAGTGAACTTTCCATAATAATGGATATTTAATGTAATTCTGAGCTTTTTACAATTAAATTCCTAATCAGTTTTATCAGCGTCCTGGAGGAGAGGATAAAATGCAGACAGAGTGAAAGGTCTCTTATCGGAGGCAGGAGTCAGGCTCTCACTGGAACGTTCATGATATGGTGCAGAAGATAATCAGTCTGTTTTCACTTTGGTTGTCACGTCTCACAAAGCAACATGGCTGCTCTCAGCTGTCAAGACAATATGCTCCTGTTTTCAGTTTTCATTACAGCAACACTGAAAGATGTTTTTTTTGCACCAGGATTACAGCTTCGACAATGCTGCTTTTGTCTCTGAGTGTGCCTCAGTGAAGCCGCTGTGTGTTTGTTTCTGTGTGGGGTGAATGTAGTAGTGCTACTGTGTGACAAAAAGCTTACAGTCATGGTGGGAGGTGTGCTATCCACAAATACACACAGGCACATTGGTGACGAGAAGGGCTGGCTGTAGTTAGATAATGGACCATCAGCTGAATAATGGCTGCTGAACGTGTGTGCTTTATTGTTTGTGGGCAAATGTCTTATTATCTCAGTGTGTAGGTGTGTGTCCTTACCGTGTTTTGTGCGCTCCATTTTGACCACACATATTTTTGAGTTCTGATTGTTTCGTGTCACACTTTTTGTGTAATGACGTTTTTAATAGAACACTAACATGAATGTATCCCTCTGCACGTGTAATTCTGGCCTGTATCTGTACCCACTATGTTTCTGCTTTGATGGGTCGGTGTGTGTGTGTGTGTGTGTGTGTGTGTGTGTGTGTGTGTGTGTGCTACAGACAGAGAGGGGGGTAACAAAGCAGCACAATGGGGAGTGGATGTGTGTGTTCGGGCTCAATAAGCCGGTGTAATCTTTGTGTATATGTCAGTAAACACCTTGCTGGGTTTCTGGCCACTATCTATGAACATGCTGGGGGTACCCACAGCAGATTAACCTGATATCAGTGTTTATGTGTGTGGAAGCGACAGGATGTGTCAGACATACAAAGGAGATGAAAGTCAGTCTGTCCAGCTTGGGGATAGTTTTGGACAGATAGTGTTGCGCAGATCTATTCATGAGTTCAGATGTGGGTGCATGAACAAACACATTAGTGTGCCACTCTGCAGCACTTCTCAGCAGGTGAAAGAAAACTGGTCCAATCAGCAGCACCCTCAACTCAGGTAATGTAAGGACTCCACCAAACATTTGGCTGGTTTTTGCAACAGAGCTGAGGAAGGCAGACACAGTCTCCAAAGCAGCATTTCATGGGAAAGGACTTGGATTAAACAAGGACTTCCGGTAAGCAGTTCACTGGACTCAGTTGAAATGTAAGTTGACTTTGGTTTTGCATTTGATAAAAATAAATTAATATATTGAAGAAACAGTTTGCACTGCTATTTTTTACAGTTTGTCTCTATTAAATGCATATTTAAGATATTTAATGTAAAAACTTATGTCCTGAGAAAAAGGAAAAAAACAATCATTCTAAAATGTTTGGATTTATTTGATTCAACCAAACAAAATTCAATAATTTAATTCTAAAATCATGGTTAAAATTGTGAAAGAAATGTATGTCTAAGGTTAAAAATTTAATTGGTCATTAAGATAAATTATTAACTTTAAGCCAAATGTCTAAAATGTATGTTAAAAAATGTATGTGTTTAGTAGGTTTTTCACCTCTTCATTGATTCACACTCACTGGTGAAAATAAAAAAAATTGAGTGAAATCTTAAAGTCTCTTCATGTCCTCCTTTTCAAGTGTGGGAAGCCATGAAATTATAGAACTCTTGACAGATAGCATGAGCTTTTTGACTCTCTGAGATATGTGCTGAGCATTTATAAAGCAAGATTTGAATAAAAACAGAACATCACCATGAAGTAGCTGTTTACCAACTTCAGTTACCAAGAACAAGAAGGACAATTACTTACTCGTGGTATACAAATTGTTCTCTAAATAATTTATTTGCGTTTAGGATCCTGAGAGGAATCTGCATGGATGGTCCAAACTGCCAAAATCAGTTTTATAACATGTTCTCATCCCTTCTAGTCAGAACCCCCTGGCAAACTTTTCTCTTACTTTTGTTCACAAAACTATTGTGTGATTGGTCTGAATCTTGTGGGTGTTTTTGTTTTTGACCAAAACAGCTTCAACTACCCAACCTCCATATGCTGGTTTAACATCAAGAAAGCTGAAAAAAAAAAGATGGAGAGTTTTGAGGAGCAAATATGAGGATGTGAGGAAGTACGTACTGTTGGACCAAAAGACTGAAGTCCCAGTCTTGGTTCTGGTCCTGTGCTTCAATGGAGCTTAGCTCAGTGGGTCTTGTTGTCCTTGAAGTGTGTGTGTAAAAACACAAACACACACTCTTCCACTGTATAAGACTTTGAAATAGTAACTATTCTGATTCTATTCTGACATGTTTCGGTTAAAGCTTTTCTCCTATGATCATTCTGGATTTGGCACCATCCATTCATTTTACTGTCCCTGTGCATGAACAGCATCACTGCAGCATGATGATGCCAACAACGTGTTTATGTTTGCTGTGTCCCCAACATGGCTGCCAGCACACTTTTCTTTTGTCAACACTCGCCTATCAGAGCCATGTCAAGTGCTCAAGTTTGGCTCAACAAATGATTCTTCCAGTCAAGCAGTGACAAGAGCGTCGTTCTTTTTCCATGTTCAGAAAGTTTCTTAACAGAACTCTGAGTTTTGCTTCAGTCATGAAGCACTCAGTACATACATGGAACAAAGAGACTGATATAAAACTATAAATCCCACAATGCAATGCTTTAAACCACTTTCAGTTTTAGGAGTAAGTTGCACAACAATAACCTGCTTTAAGTTTCTCCACACCTTTCTACCGCTCTGCTCTGCACCTTGGTCCTGGCCTGTAGGGGGCAGTATTGAGTTAATGCCCATGTTGGCATTAACCTGTACTGTAATAAAGAGGAAGCAGAATAAAGTTGAGGTTTAGCCAAGTCTTAACGCCTCCACACATCAGATATAGACTTAGAGGTGATATTGTTCACTGTTGTTCTCTAATAAACCTCCAGGGTCTTACACTGAGTTTAAATTACATACGTAATTGCCCTTTATAGTGGGTGATCACAACATGCACACTACAGAGGGCAGGTGCCTGCACTGGGTTTTATTTCAGGGTATCAGAGAAAATAAATACAATTGCATGCAATACTTTTTAGAATTTGATTTGTAAATGACTATTTAAAAAAGAGAGTATTTGTTTCCCTACTTCTCAGTTATGCTCCATGTCGTTGCTCTAAGACAGAAACAATTTTCATATAAAGAAAGAGTTCAGGGGTGTCAATAGAGTGTAAAACACTACATTTCTGACAAAACTGTGCATTTATCAGAATGTGAACTCTACACCATGTTTCCGAAAGTTGAGAGTGAATGAGACGGCAACACGTGGGACAGGCTCATGGTTTCCACTCAGAACCAGAGATCTGATCTGATCTGCTCAGATGATCTTTGTCAGTGTCAGACCAGCCTTACTATAAGTCTTATTATTAGACAATTACTATAAAACATTATTTTTGTGTAGTGACAACAGTAAACATTTTCTAAGCTAAACTGGTGATGCATTTTTTTTATTTGATAATATTCTGTCCTCCTGTTGTGACAAACTGCTTGTTGTGTTGTGCTAGTTGCATTATTTTCCCCTTCCTCTGCCCCTCCCATCCATGCTAGGTAGCTGAAACTCATAGAATAATTAGATGCCTTCCATACGCTCGTCTCTGCTTTTAATAAATATTCTTTGGTCACAGAATAGGAAGGAAACCAGGTCTGACCAGATAGAGACCTTTACCTTCAGCTGAAAGCTGGTAAATAAACAGACACAGGAGGAGAAACGGAAAGAAAGCAACTTGCTGCGTTGCTTTACAAAAGGTGTGCAGGAGGTGTGATTCATCATCTCTTCTAGTGATGTGTGAGCCTGCAGAACTGCCGTGCTGGAATCCATATTTTGTGTAAAACATGTTTCAGCTTTCTGAACCTTTATTTTAAACTAGATGACTTTAGAGCATTTGAACAAATAGTTATTTCCATGTAGACATGGATAAACAGAACACAAATAAACTGTGTAATGCTTCATGGGCCTTGAGAAAAAAAAGGGAACCGTTTTTTATTTATTGGGCAAAAAAAAAAAAACAATATATGCTGATGGTTTAGAAAAAATCTTAATAGTGAATGAATGAGATTCACAGACAGCTATACTGGGCAGGGACTAGGGGGTTAAACCGAACAGTTGTTTGGCTGCAGTGTAAATCCCCCTGTACCTGATCCCATAACTCATCATCCTGCAGAAGCACCTTTAGCAGCAATAATTTGAAGTAGCCTAATTGCTTTGTCTTGCTGTGATGCAATATTGGTACATCCATCTACAGAAAATTGATTTCTACACTGACATTTCAACATTCCCACATCTAATTCTCTTTTTAAGCCCTTTTGTTGTAGACTGGAAGTCTACACCTTCATAGCTCCAGCTGGGCGTCACATTTGTAATTAAAAAAAGAAAAGAAAAGTGAGATGAATCTTACGGGAAGAGGATTAGGGCCACTGGAAAAAAGAAAAAAATATCTGACTTTAATCTCAGAATTCTGAGATTAAAGTCAGAACTGTTTTATTTTTTTTTTCCAGTGGCCCCAATCCTCTTCCGTAGAATCTGGATAATTTCCCCACATGAAAGAAAGAAGAGCGCAGTGCGAGAGCCGGAGTGGAAAACAACTTCCGACGAAGCAAAACTAACAAAGGCTCTAACAGGTGATTGTTATCTTAATGTGGTAAAAATAAATGTCGTGCTGCCCTGAGACAGACTCAGCACCATGTTGCATTTAAAAGAGACGGGCGCTCTTTTAAATGTTAACAGGACCGTTACTGCCTCTCCAGTACTAAATCCACTGATCTGACTGGACCAAGGCCACCCTAAACAGAGACAACGGCCCCTGAACAGCACAGCAGTTGCTGAACCGGACCCAGAGCTATGGAAGTACGTACCAGATCTCACGGTCCGACCAGAGGTACGTGTCATTCATTGTTTCATTTATGAAGCTGAAGGCAGCAGAAGCAGCAAACACCAGCTCCTACAGCCAGCTCTGTCCTCTTCCTCCATTTGGTCCTCCTCCTCTTCATCACCTCTTGTGATTTCTACATTCCAATTGATTTCAAAGAGCTCCGATTCAAATTTTAAAGGCTTAATAAAATTACTCATCGTTGTTTTGGCTGAAGGGAGCCAGGCAGTTGGACCAACTTGAACTCATTTACCCAGAATACATTCCAGCGTGAGCAACATGGTGACGGTGTGACAATATTTTATAAAAATCTATAAAAACTAAATAACTTACAGTAATATTACTGTATTGTTTTTACATCTAAAATAAATATTTCCAAAATAAAGTCTATTGTTACAACTAATCTTGGATCTATTCAACACACCCCAGGTTTCTCTTGACCTAAAGGAACCTGGTGGTTCTTGGCACCCAGCAAATGTATGGATGACTGGGACTTGGAGCTAATAAGCTCAAATGCCCAAAAATGTCTATTTATGAATTACAATCTGCTTTATCAGAGATGTTTCTGAAAGGAAATACAAAATTATCTTTAGAACTCCCAGTGAAAGAGACAATAGTGAACCAGGAACAAGAGCAGATGCTGCTTATGTTCTGTTCCATTGATCTCTTTGGTCAAAACTTGGATCTGAGGATAACTTCAAACCCCATTTATACGTGTTCCTGTTCAATGTTTGGAAAATAATGACCAAGCTATTTATTATTAAGTATGCCATGTACAAACAATATATTTTAGTGTATTTTTTGCAGTTCTTTGAAGACATGTATTAAAGATCTGATGAGATGCAAATGATTAGAAATGCAAATAAACCATTTTACCTGCAGATATCAGTTTTAGTTGCAAGAATCCTCCAACTTTTCAGCTTTGAATTAATCAGAGGCCACATAACTTTTGATTAAAAATCTGATTTATAGTTAGATATCAATAATTCTAATGCAATTTGATTAAAAAAATGTGTTTTTAAAAATACATATACATGTAAAATATCAGTCAGGTGTGGTGCTTGGAAAATTTGGTACTTATAAAACGTTCTGTTTTCTGAAGGTTCCCACATTTGCTGATGATACAGTGATACAAATAGCAAATATTGTTCGCTGGAACGAAGACATGAAAGGTTTTCATTAAAGTGCAAAAGAATTTGCAGCGGCAGGTTTACAGAGATTCAAACCAAGTTGCTTTGTTTCAACATTAGACTGCAGCTCTTCAACATCCTCAATGACAATGGACACACAATCCTATTAGCTGAACTCTGTTTCTGCAGAGGTCTTGCAGTCAACACAGCTGTTTTTGGCCAGAATGCTCATTTAACATCAACAACATGACTGATAAGCTTCCCAGTGTGTGTGTGTGTGTGTGTGGGGGTGTGTGTGTGTGTGTGTGCGTGTGCATGTGTGTGTGTGTGTGTGTGTGTGTGTAGGTGTGTGTGTGTGTGTGTGTGCGTGTGCATGTGTGTATGTGTGAGAGAGAGAGAGAGTGTGCATCTACCTCCACTATCTCAGGCTCACGCTGCTTGCCAAGAAGGCTTTCTTTATGGAAGACGCAGCAACATCCAGCTTGGCAGACTGAAGCAGGGCGCCATCTAACCCGCCACACAGGGTGCGCTTCTCCGCGCGGAGCTGCATCACCAGCATCCGATATAAATCAGCAAACACACATCTGTCCCTGCCAGAGACACGAACACCACGACGACGACTGATGAATTAATCCTTGATATTAAGAAAGCTGTGTGTGTGTGTGTGTGTGTGTGTGTGCGTGTGTGTGTGTGTGTGTGTGCGTGTGTTTGAATACCTTTGTGTGAAAAAAATCTCAAGCAGCTGCTTTTTACCCGAGATCGGTCATATGATGGAGGTAGAAAAGTTTTTTGTCTTGTGCTTGCTCTTTTGCACAAACTCTGACTGTGACTCTTATGCTAATTCCTTTATTAAGAAGTGTAATTTCGTCATCATTATTGTGCTGATATGATTACATTGGGTTCACTGATCTTCTGCATGTTCTCTTTGCTGCAATCTTTTTTAGACCACTGGGGGGAGCTCTTCCTTTTCCATAAAAACCATCCCATCGTTCTCCGCTCTTTCCCTGTGGATGGGACTGCCAGCTCTCTGACTAAAGCAGCAAATGGATCAGCAGTGAAATAACAAAAGGATGGATATGATCCCTCGATATCCCCTCTTTCTCTGACTCTAGCCTCCTCTCCAACTGGCAGCAGCATGTGTCTCATATCTGGGGTGAGCCTCTGCTCCGGTTTAGCAGGATTACACTTACACCTGGTGTTAAAATGCGTCTCCAGTATACACACTTAAATTGGATTTATCTTCGCCCACCAAAGCCTCAGCAGATTGTTGCACACATCTGTTGTCATTTTCCCTTTTGACAGTGACTGCAATGCAGGAATAATGAGTTCAAAGCATGAGCTACAGTTGCATGCCTGCTCTGCTTCCGATCAAGTTCAGTGCCAGGTGGAACTGTTCCTGCTCAGAACTAAAGGGCTGCTTAGCAGTCACGTTGGGATCACACGCTATGTGTTGTTATAAATGCTCTCATAAGTGTGCTCTAATCCAAACACAACACTTTTTACGGTACTTGTCTTTCACATCATGAAATATGTTTCCGCACAGAAAGAAAAGGGCAAGTTTAATTAATTACTCTGACTGTGAGTGTTATGTTAATCCTGGAGCTGCACAGTCTGGCTCACCCACATGGAATAGCCATTTTAAATTTAATTTGAACTTTATGGCTCCAGCAATGTAAAGGTTGGCGAGAAAGGTCTAATATGGTATTTAGTGTGATTAAAGCAAATCATTTATTTTGCTTGTTTATCACCTAGTTGTGTGCTGGAAATCAGAGGCAGATGAACACAGCTCCCAGGCGCTGCTGACCTCTGTGTCTCTCCACCGCTCTTTGGGTTCTGTTTGTTTTGGATTGCATATATTTTCCTTGATCAGTATGCACCAAACATTCTTGTATAAATTGGAATAATGAAGGTCTGAGGGCTTCAGAAAAAATGTCATTATTCATTCTTTTCAATTATTTCAGTAACTGTTGCTGTAGTTCAGCTGAAGCAGAATGTGAATGCTGTCTGAGAGGAGTCACACACACACACACACACACACACACACACACACACACACACACACAAAACCTAATACTTCACGTAGCTCAACATCAGTGACATCCGTATGTTGTTCTTTATTTGCATAAAGAACAACACTGTATGCACTAATATATTGCTTGTTAGCTCAGTTTATAATATGGCCACAGTTTTATTTTAAAAATACATAAATAAAAGACAAATGTATTAAAAATGTACCAAGTGCTAAATATTGTGTAAATTATAGCTTAAAATGTAAAAATCCACCCATCTGTTTCTGCAGTTCACTGAAAACAGCAAAACAAGTTCTAATGAACAAAAAGAAAATATTGTATTTCTTCAATTTCAGCTTTTCTTTTTTATTTCATGATGAATCCAGAGTACAAGTAAAGCTCTGAATAATCAAACTCCATCTAATAATGGCCACAATGTTTTAGGTTCATTTTGTGGTTTAATGCTGTACTTGAACTGTTTTTAGGTAGAATGAGGATGCAACAAACCAAGCAAAATGTCCAATAAATTGACCAAGTTTAGCAGTTATAAATTGTGATGAAGAAAAGATAAGTATGATTGAAACACACTGTATAAAACAACAAAAATAATCTCTATTGTTGTTTGAAAATCTGATTTCTTGCTGGTTTATATCTTTTGGTTTTTGTTTTGATGTTTTTGTAGACTTGTCTTTCTATCCACTACACAACAGGGTAATACCATCCATCCATCCATCCATCCATCCATCCATCCATCCATCCATCCATCCATCCATCCATCCATCATCTTTCACTCTTATCCCTATGGGGTCGCGTGGCATGCTGGTTACTATATCCAGTCACTTATTCTTATTAAGCTGGCGACAGTATGGATAATAATATAGTATGGCAAAATAGTGGTGCAATGTCATTGTAAAAAATGTTTTAAATCATGTATATTTTTCTTTCTCACTATGTGACTAAATATGAAAAAGTTCAAGGGATATGAATACTTTTGCAAGCCACTG
>NW_006800712.1:51077-56644 GCF_000485575.1 Poecilia formosa | reverse complement strand
AGGTGTTATGTCATGTTTATGACAGTGTCATGACAGTCTTATTCAACCCCCTTCAAATAAAGTGTTACCAAATACAGTTATTACCTGGGAGATTCTTTGCTCAACTGTAAAAATGATAAATTAATATGCTGCTCTTTTATTTTTAATAACTAAAGGTAGACTGTTTAAGAAAATGCAGTTCTTCACTACATCTTTAAAAAATATCCAATAAAAAATGTCGTCTCAGTGAAGGAGGGTGTGTGTTTTTGTAATAACTCAGATTATGGCTTATAACTCAGCCATAATCACCAAAATGAACAAAAGCACCCACTTAAGATGCATTGATTTGTGTGTAATGAACCCATAAAATATGGGTTTTACTTTCTAATTTATATTACTGAAATACATTTTCACTTGATGACATTTTAATTTATTGACAGATACCTTTAAATCTACTTTTACAAGGTGAGCTGACAATTTCTGTCACATATTTTTGCTGTTTTTTTACAAGGAGTGTAAGCAGCGCACACACACTGACGTGTTTGTTTGCGTGCTCCTGTGTGTATGAAAAGACGTTTATTCAACCAGTGACAGAAAGCACAGAAAAACAGCCCTTTTGCATCAGTTCAACCTTATGATTATCAAGCACCCATCTGTCATCAGCAGCGCACATTTCAAGTTTAATAGATCAGGGGTTTGAGATTGTGGAAACATTTTAACAGATGTGGGTCAATGTGCAGCGATATAAAGAGTTATGTGGGAACGGAGCTTTGGAAAATCAATAGAAATCGAACTCTAACAATCAACAGCAGTTGTTAAACTGTGAACGATACATGGATTCAAATCTAATAAAAGGCATTAAAACAGTAAGGAAACCAAACTAAGATATACATTTAAGTTGCTCTGAAAAATACAATGTTGCAGTTTTAACAAATATGTAAAACCATATTTTTTTTTATAAAAGTCATATGCTGCAACTATAAAAGACAAAACCTGAATTCATTTTAACTGACCACCCCCAAACCTGAGGAGCTGTCTGACAAAATCAAGCAGATCTCCATAAAAGATCTCAAAAGGCAAAACATGGGAACCCAACTAAATTACATCATAAAACAGCTAAGAAACAAAGTTTGACATTTCCCATTCTGGAATGGAAAACAGCATCTTCCTTAAATATTTAAGACTCTATCAAATCATAGTGAGAACTATTACCAACAAGTAAAAAAAATAGAACAGTGGGGAACCTTCCCAAGACCGGACACTGACCCCTCGGCCAGGAAGTCATAAAAAAACCCAGAACTGGTTTGGGAAGCTGAAATACTTGGCACAATGTTACTGCACACTCTGTGGGTTGATGTAGCCTCTATGGTAGTGCTAAGATTGTTTCTACTGTGTACATTAATGTATCTTAAGGCATATTAGGGATATTCCAGAGGGGATCTCAAGGATTCACATATTTGATCTACTTACTGTGGTCCCCAATAGCGGGGGTCCACTCCAACTGTTTTCAGAGATGACTGTACTCTACTTACCAACTGGGTACTAGAATATATTGGTTTACTGTTTTCTCACCAAAAAAGGCTCATGCTTTTGTTCTCTTATTGCAAGTTTCATAAATCTATGATGGAAATTTATGTATTTTTTTTTATATAACACCAGTGTTGAAAAGTTGACATGGTTAGGAAACAAAGGGTATTTTATTTTATCAAACTGTTCTGGGTCCTCCAGTTGCAATGGTACAAAGCAAAATGTTACCCTCACTGTCCAATATAGCAGTCCAGATTTTTCACCACTTGCACAGTATACAGATGAGTGATGAGAGTACTTTCAGCCTCAGACTTTCTTCGCTACAATAAGAACTGTTACAAGAGGTCATTTCTGCTTTCTAAAACAATATCTTCCTGTGAGTCTCTCAGGAAGTAACTTGTCTAGCTGTGTGAATGATGTACCTGTGCATTGTGACTTTTCCCCACTCACTTTTACATTTCCCTTTGTTCCCTTCACAAATTTAATTTCCCTCTGGTATCATTAAAACACCATTCAGATCCACATAAATGTGTCAGAAGTCAAACTGCTGTCCTGAACAGTGCTGCCTGAGCATCCAATAGTGGCCAGGCCAAACCAATTACAGTGAGCAATCCCTGATGTTCTCATAGAATATGAAGCTGAATGAGAAATATTTGACGGGATGTGCATAAGACTGACATAACACTGTCATAAACATGAACAAGTCCTTATGAATGTCTATGACAGTTGTCATGAAGTGTCATTTGGTAAATAATGACACTGTTAATGCAAAGTTGCTTTAAAAGTTGCATTAAAAGTCCATTAAAAGTGCCAACTTTGCATGATTTTGTAAATAATGACAATTTAATGCAAAGTTGGCAATTTAATGGACTTTTAGTGCAACTTTGCATTAAAGTGTCATTATTTACCGAATGACACTTCATGACAACTGTCAGACATTCATAAAGACTCGTTCATGTTCATGACAGATGTCATGTCATGTTTATGACAGTGTTATGTCAGTCTTATGCACATCCCTTCAAATAAAGTGTTACTGAAACGCTTGAATCAAAGATTCACAATGTTATATGAAGTAAAATCAGGCAAGCAAATTAAAATATTTATGCATATCAGGACTTAATTTTCAAAGCATTTTGTATCAAACCTAAAATAAATGCAAAATCCACTCACATTCAGAGGTCTCAAAGTGACCATTAAGCAATCATTCTAAATGTTGCCACATTGTCACACACACTTCAGGCCTCTTCACAGTAAAGCCTTACTATAATTAATTAGAAATGAGGACATCACCCCCACAGAGCTGGAACATTGACATGTATAAACAACATAGACAGCACAGCTGCTGCAAAAAGCAAGTCTGTGCTGTATTTGTTCAGACAAAATATTATGTTGCTAGGCAACACAGTAGTTGTTAAGATTCCTGTATTTTAGTTCTCACCTTTCTATCATCCAGGAAAACCTAAATAAAATGATGTTTGATAAATAACTCCCAATCTGCATAATGTTACTCTAGTTAAAATGAAATATTCACTATCCTATACTACGCTACACTACACCACACTGTATTATGCTATTTTATAGTATAGTGTACTATAATATACTATACCATGGACAGAGGGTCTATGATGACATCAGAGATTGTGTCTTCACAGATGTCCAGGTTGTATGTCAACTTGCAGCTGGCTAGTGGAGTTATGTCAGCAAACATCAGACTTGATTGCAGGTTTTTGTCCATGGCGTTATCATGTAGTATTTCAACAATTCATAGGATAAACAATAAATCCCATTAAAATCATTTAGGGAAATGAAAGAAAAATGGACATCAGACAGTGAATGACCTTCATGAAGCCATCTTCTCCACATGGAGCCACTAACCTGCATAACAAACTGGCATCAAGCTCGTCCAAATGACTTTTGACACTTTTACTTCAGTGTTTGTGTTTTTTGGCTGAAGCTCTTAAACTTTCAATCATCTAATGAGAAGCCGGTTTGGGTTTGAATGTAGTTTTCAATAAATTCCATGCTCAATCACAGAACACTAAGAGTTTGGGTGTACTCTGAAGGCCTTCCAGCTGCCAGTTTGAAAGCTAATGTGAGCTACTGGAAGAAGATCTCACCTTCTCCCTGGATTCCTTCTTATTGGACTTTCTTGTACTTGACTTGTCTCAGCCTTGATCTGGTCCATTATGGTTGAGATATGCATCTACTGTGATGTACTGTATCACAGTACAGTACATCACAGTACAGTACATTTCAGGGGAAACTATTCAGGTGGTTCAAGTGAAAGAAATCTGCTCCGTAGGAATTAAATTTTCTTTTAATTCATTTTCTTTTAATAAATCATCCAGTACGCTGCTGGATGATTTGACAATCATCCAGCAGCGATGCAGGAGGTCTTCGTTGTTCACCAATTCCAGAGAATAAAGAGATCAAATTAGAGTAACATAAATTTGAGAAACAAAGGGGTAAAATCACCTGTCTTTCATTGCTTGAAGTAAAAGGAAAACCAGCTGATTCTGAAATACTTTTTTTCTCTAGTTGTTTATTTTATTTATCAACAAGATATTTGCAGCCATTAGCAAAAGTAAGGACAACTTCATTTCAAAGCATGAACAGATAATGCAACGAAGCATTTCAGATTGTTGCACGATGATCATAGAAAGTGAACTAAATGAAACCTCAGTGAACACCATCTATCCAAAGCTCTTTTTCTTCCTCCCTCTCCCTGGTGACCTCACCTCCTCTCTTCTTCCCCTCTTGCGCCCAACTTGTTGTTAATTCTCTTTCTTCTCAGTCATGTGTGATTGACTTGAAAAGAGCTGATTGCTTCTAATTACTCCAACATGTTGCTGATTAAACTTGACATGCATTGGAGCAGAGGCACTGAGGCACATACACACAGACTCAGCACCTGCACACAGCTGCTAACACACAGCCCTCATGTCTTGTCTCATTCCAGCAAAGACCTTTCAGATCCACATTCTTTAAATCTACACTTGGAAAGAACTCAAGGAAAGTTTGTGCATTTTAAAAGGAAACATGCCTTTGAAAATAGCATCTGAGTTCAACATTGATTTATTTTTTTATGAAATAATGGATAAAAAATCTGACATGGTTTAGTTAAAACGAGGAAGAACAAAATCTCCTTTCAACTCAGGCTGTTCTTTTTTTAAACAAAGTTTGCAAATATGTACAATACGTGGAGTTTAAGGAAAAGTTACTAGATAAGGTTAAACTAGTATAACTACAGTTGAAGCCAGCATGAATGAAAAGTGTTCTTCATGTGAAATGATGGAAAAATAACTACTTTTACAGTTACTGGTTCAGTGTGATGTTGATTTTAACCCTTGTGTGTGTGAGGACTGAGGCAAACATAGAGGACTGTGGCAAATGATTCAAGTTTTACATGTGTGGGGTCTGTTGGACCCTATTTCTAAACACAAGGGTTAATGTGATTGCTGTCTGCACTGCTGCCCTGCCAGCCTGACTGAACACACCTGTTCACCATCTTCTCCTCCTGTGTGTGTATTTAGTCAGCCTGCTCCCTTCCTTCCATACCAGTTCACCAGCAAGTGGACCCACCTTTTCCCCAGGTATTCTTATCTCCAGTGACCTTTTTGACCTATAGTGTGTTTTTGACTCTGGGCTCAGCCCAGTGTTTCGGAAACTTCTCCCCTTTCAGACTGATCCCATGTGAACCGACTAGTGATGGGTAGACGAGGCGTCATCGTTTTGACCCTAGCAAAACTGTGTCGATTCTGTCTTGATACTGTGCCACTGAATACTGACACCTGCTGGACATTAAAAATTCCTACAGGCAACGTAGTGATTTGATGACCTAGTCCAGTGGTCCCCAAACTACGGCAAATCCGGCCCGCCTCCACATTTGGTCCGGCCCCCTGAACAATACCAGAGAGCGTTTAGATTTTTTTTTCTTATACCGTATTTTCCAGACTATAAGCCGCTGCTTTTTTCCTAAGCTGTGAACCTTGCGGCTTATTGCTTGGTGCGGATTATATGCGTATTTTTCTTCAACCACCAGGGGGCTCTTTAGCAGGAAG
>NW_006800712.1:34340-50129 GCF_000485575.1 Poecilia formosa | reverse complement strand
GCATTGAGGAGGTGGATTTATTTAAATAAGACAGTTTAGTCAAACATATGCGACACTTAACCTGCAGAACATAATATGAAAGTAAACTAAGAGTTAATTTGAGCTGAATTTGGATTCAGATAGATCAAATAGAAACTGACAAGAACCGGATGAAAGAACAAAATGAAAACAAATTTATTTTCCAATATAAGATCAAAATGGTCCCACATTGCAGAAACCTTTTATTTGAGGCTGCTCCATAGTTAGCGATGTAAAAGATCAATGCAAATGCTTTTTACAGATTGACAGATTCGCTTCCTTATAAATACAGTTTGGCACTTTAATGTAATTTCAAAACAGTTCCTGTATTGGTCATGTGACTTGCTGAAACCAATACGTGCACTGATACGGGTTTTGGACTATGGGGCTTGACACATGCACAGACGCATCGGTCTTGCCGGACCCATCACTAGTACCGACGTTTACTTGGAACACACGGGATCAACAGGTAAACCTGTTGATTTTTGGAAGCAGTCTAAGTTGTCATTTGAGTTAAGCCTTCCTTGTTGGGAACTGAGGTTTTTGTTTCTTTGTGGGTTTTTCTCTGTTTGCCTGCTACTTCCCCCTTCATCCACTATATGGCGACTGGAGGCTGCACTCTGTGGAGGGCATGCCTGCTGATTCTGTCAGCACCTGAGATCTATCAGACAATCATCCTGGAGTATATGAGGAGCAGGCTGCCAGCACTTCGAGGCCTGGGTGTTTACCAGTTATAGTATTCTGCGCCCCTCTGAGCTAGCTCTCTGTAGTGATGGGTAAATGAAGCCTCATGAAGCAATGAAGCTTTCCAGCCCTTTGCTTTGTAAAAAGGTTCATTACTTGATGCTTCATTCATCACTCAATAGTGACATCTGCTGGTGAAACTGTAACAGCCTTGTCACTCAGTTGGATGATACTTCCAAAAATTACTAAATGCAATATTGTCACAAAGTTTTCATCAAACTCATGTTTAGTAACAGGAGAATCAATGAAACCATATTTAATTGTCATATGTTTTAATTATTAACATGATTTGTAGCCAATCTAATCCTGGTTGAACGTCAGTCTTTTATGTCGGACGGATTTGACAATGAAGACATTTGATGTTTTAGTGTCTTGGGAGTGCAGTGCCTGTAGGGGCTTTCGCTTTTTCTTGGATTTTTCATTGGCTCTGATCTCTTATGTTTAGCTACATGCAGAATTTTAGTCTTTCGACGACATTAAATCTGTTTTTGCTGTGCAAGTCTGATATATCTTTGGTAATCAGACTACAAATAATAGTGGAACTTTCCAGAAGGTGAGAAACTGGAAGTTGGAGAGGTTAATTATTGTTATCTAAGAAGAATTTCATTGTGAGGATAATCTCAATGTATTCCCAGATGTCAGAGATTTTCCTCTTGCTGGCTCCATTTCAGACAATCAGTCAAGTTTGTGTAGCACATTTCAGCAATAATTCAGTTCAAAGAGATTTACATAATAAAATCACAAAAATATAAAGTCATAAAAAAAACATAATCTACAATTGAGAAAACCAGTAACAAACATTACATTTTGATGAGTGCCATCATCAATACACATCAAATATGTTGGATAATGTTAATTTTATTTTGGTCACTGAAGACAAATATTCTCCTCTGATGCGCGACCAAATGGACAACAACCCATGACACAGCAAGGCTCATCGCGCTTTTATTTTGAAAACCAACACGCAAAATGAAGCAGTCACGTGACCCATGCAATGCGAAACCTCTTTGTTGCCAGTCACGTGGTTTTCAGCAAGACGACACAAGCCTCGAAGTGGGACTTCATCGGACACGCCCCCTTTTTATTCAGTACATGCCTCGAAGCCTGGATTCAAATGGCCCATTACTAGCTCTCTGTGTTTTCTCTGAAATTACTATTAGTAATTTGTCCTTGTCGCCTCTTTCTCAGGTGTTTCCTTGTGACGCCCTGGAAAAATCCGTTGTGAAGCCCGACACCAAGGGCCTCATGCATAAAAGAGTGCACAGGTTTCTCACTAAAACTTGGCGTACGGAAAAATTTAGGAAAGTGCGGCGCACAAAATAAAAAATCTATACATCCCAATTTGCGGGTAATTGAGCTCAGCTGCTGGTCTGCCCTGTCGCCATCCATAAATACATTAGGATAAATACCCGGAAGTATGCCACCACGGGGGGGGGAATAACCATGGCAACGTCCTTGTTTGAAGAAGTATTTATAATAACAATAATTATATATTTTACTTAAAATGTGCTTTGAGGGCACATGATGTCACCTCACAAAAATAAAAGTACATTTTAAATAAAAAAGGTCCAAATTAAAAAAATAAAAATAGAGATCGTGCAAATGCCTGTCTGAACAGTAACGCGTTCAGCCAGGATTTAAGGACAGACAGAGGGTCCTTTGAGTGGGAATGTGAACGTTTAATCTAGATTATGAGTTGCATGCATGAGTTGTACATTTACAGAATAAAGATGCTTTATGTCCATAAGGCTCATTCACAAAGCGGGCGGCTGGACTGAAGGATGACTGCAGCTGGACCGGTACCGGTACCACACGGCTCCTTCTTTAGGTTTTGCTCAGACTGATCATCCTGGAGCTGTGAGCAAAACCTAAAGGAGTTGTGCGGTACCACTCATAAACCATCATCATCATTTCCCAGCAGATCAATATGATCAATCGCTCCCTCTGAATCCTTCCATTGATGATGTTCTCCATCAGAGCCAAAGCGCTCCACAATTACGCGGTTCACCTTTGCGCAGCTACTTTTATACATGTGATTGCATACACACCTTGATCACCTTAAAAATAATCAAACCTTTTGATTATTTTTAATCAGCAGATGTGGGTTAATCTGCTGATCTAACCCTGTTTTCTTCTTTCAGTGAGAATGAAATTACCCCATAGATGCATTTCATGCGCTTCGGCTCACAGACCAATGCGCTACATCTTTATGAGACAAAAACTGAGGAAAAGTACTATTTACATTCGAGCGAGGTTTTCACATACTTTTATTTTTATTTTCTTTATTTTGTGTGGATTTTCCCCTTCGTGACGCCGTGGATTGTTACCCACTGGTTACCCGTCTCTGCAGAACTAAATTAAAACCGTTCCTGGATTCTCGCTCCTCCTTCCTCCACGCCTGTTGCCTATCCACCCTCCACCGCAGCCTCCATATTTCCAACGAAGAACTTTTTCCATCAAGATCTCACACTGGAACCTGGATCACTTGAAGGATACTCACAAAGAGACCAAATCCTGGACCCACAGTATCTCCTCCCTGGCAGACATATCCTTCAAGATCAAGTAAGATCTTTCTGATTGTTTCAAAAGATTCTATTTTCCGATGACCTCAAACTCACCATTTCTCTGTCACTATTCTTCAGCATACAGTCTACTCTGGTAGCGCCTCCCCGAGGACCAGACTCACATTATCACCTTGTCATTGTTGAAATAAACTTTATTTATCTGATTATCTGTTCTCCTGGTGGTGTTCTGTATGTGAGTAAAGAAACTGGAACCCAACATGACATGCCTAGCAAAACAGACAATTTTTGTCACATTTTTACAGTACATTTACACTTTTTTTTTACAGACTTTTTTTACACTATACTTTGGGTCACACTAACCTTTCATTTATTATGTGAATACAATAAAATGTCAAGAACTTGACATTTTGTCAAGTTCTTGACATCGGGAAATATGGTTTCATCAGGAAATATGTTCAGGAATATTCCTGAATATTTTTGAAATATTCTTGAATATTTCATGGTTCAGGAAACCATTAAATGTTTGATGAAATATGGTTTCATCAGGAAACCATATTTCCCGATGAAAATATTTCTCAACAACTGTAGAAATTCACTGAAGTTGCAACTGGCAGCATCAGACTGAGGATTTATCAGAGATGCCATAGTGACCTCCTCAAGAATTGGGATACACCCTTTCATCATTTGCCATCTTGAAGAAATTAGAAACCTCACAGAAATAATGCAAAGCATATTTATAAAGTGATTGTTTGAAACTAGCAAAAAAATGAAATATTTAGTGACGGTATGTGAAAAATTTGTCATGCAAAGCATTTTTTAAAAGACATGTTTGTTGCTTTATGGGCAGATGTTGACATTTTATGACTGAATGTTGCTTTGATCTTCTGAGTTTAGCAGAAAAAAAATCAGACATAATCCAGGCTGCCTTTTACAATGTTAACACACTCTTTTTTTTCTTTTTTTTTTTTAATTCATCTGGCTCCAGGGATAAACTTAATACATGTTCACTTACAGTAAGTGTTAAATGTATACACTATTTTCGTTAAAGCAAAATAAGCTACAGTACTAGATTAAAGTTTGGTAACATAAGGAAACCATTCCCTGTTTTGCTCATTTACTTCAGGTTTTCTTCAATTAAAATAGCTTTGGTGGATGCTGTGACTCAAAGTAACACACCACTACAGGAACAGTACACCGTGTAATAACTAGATAACTGATAATCAAGAAGAAAGCCAAAGATCCTTAGAAATACCTGCTTCCATTTACTATAGACTCTGACCTCGTATATCTTCACAGAGTGGTTTAAATACTGTGGCCAATGCCATTGTTGCCTTTATGACACACACACACACACACACACACACACACACACACACATATTTTATTTTTTTGAAATAACATTTTATTACAGAGTTGTAATGTTCTTGATAAACTCGCCATGTACAATAGACTAACATCATAAGATTTAAATAGGTCCAGTTTATTCTTACAAACACTTTTTATCGTCCCATTCAAATCCAGGTGTGTGCCATCTATATCTGTCATATTATTATATTATTAAATTGTTACGAGCAAAGTTAGTTCATCATTCTGAATGAATTGGTAAAAATATATCTATGTAAGGCCAGATGCTTGCTGGGAGTTTGAAGCAATCCCACAGTGAGCATGTGGTGACTGCAGTGAAGAGGAACTCCATTTTTAACAGGATGAAACCTCCAGCAGCATCAGGGTGAAGCTGAGGCCTCATTCGCATGCAGGTGATTTTAGGTGTATACCAATATATTTTGTTGCTGTGTGTCCACACAAATTTTGCATCTTGGGAGACCAGAAACGATCATTTCTGAAGCCGGGTTCCAAAGTGGTTAAACTTTAGAGCGACAGATTCATGTTTCAGTGTGGCAAACTTGAGAATTACAGACAGATGTACAGCATGTACAGTTTACATATAGAATTTAGGATCCATCACACTTTAAAAGAGACCCATATGCTCAACATCCAAATGAAACAAATAAATTAAGAAATTTCAATCCAGTCCATCCACAGGAAGAATCTCACCACAAGCTTCACCCAAAAGTTAGGAACGTTATAACAAAGAGAGATTCTTGATTTTGCAACTTCCTCCTCAGAAAGTCATTTTTTTCTTCACCAGGTAACATTTTTTATTGAGCAATATTCTTTAGAATAGTGGCTTCTGTCTCTAGGCCCAAATAACACCCTAACACAAAGAAGGACCACACTTGTTTAACAAGTGCACAAGAACATATTGTAGAAGTAAAACCATGAGTCCAACAAACAGCAGTCAGTGTTTTGATCCACTGCCTCTGAATAACTGCTTGTTTGCAGTTGGACAGCAGGATGCCAGAACATTCCTTCCACTACAGACATGAAGTGTTGTCTAGCACAGCTATTCCTAATCATCTCCATCATCCACCTCTCCACTTCCCGTGAAGTAGGCTAAGGGTGTGAAAAAAGTCACCCACACACAGCCTTGGCAAGGATCATTATGATTGTTGTGTATGGACTGGTATGTGTTCTGTGCTCTCTGACTGGACTGTGTGTTATTGCACAGTTGTAGTCATGAAAGAGTGACAAATCAGATGTGGGAGAATCAGTGATGAAGAATACTGAATTTGTACTGAAGGTTCACATTTTACCAGAGAACAGACTACATAGATGACCATGTTATTTATGTAACTTGACCATCTGTATTGCTCAGAACATGAATTTTTCATTACAGTGAACCTCTACTGACACGACAGCTACTTCAGGAAGATGAACAGAGAGAGAGAGATTCAGAGATTTTACAGGTAAGTTACTGTGAGATGATACTTGTCTAAATTACTTTTACAAGTGCACTTATGGTTTTGAAAACGCTAAAGATAATTGGTGAGATCTGCTAAAGCCTCAGTCCAAAAAAGTTTCAAAAGGCAGAAATTGCCTTAGACCTGTGGAGAGTAAACACACTGAGCAGTGTATCCATACTGCTCTGGATCAGCACCAGACAAAATACACACACAGTGTATCTGCTGGGCTCATGATCCATGTAGACACATTTCTGCAAAAATCATCTCCAGTTGCTTTCAGCAAACATGCCTTTATGAGTATGAGGGCCGCTTTAACAAGTATATTACTATCTAGACGCTAGTAATTTAGTTCTGTGTCTAGATAACTAGATAACTAGAACTTATCTTGATAACTAGATAAGTTATCTAGTTATCTTGTATCTAGTTATGCAATAAAATCTTTCTGCTATATGTAAATTGGTCTGGACTTATTATGTTGTGTGTCCTGTGTGGACCGTAACAGAGGCCAATGAAAACCAGAGAAGCTGCAGAAATCCACAGTGCAGGTGGAAGAACCTATCCATAGGACAGTAGCTATTCCTGCTGTTGACAAATCTGGGCTTCATGGGAAACGGCAAGAAAGATAAAAAATAAAAAAAACACTATTAAGGGAGAAAGCAGACATAAAGTAGAGATTAAGCAATACTGCATTTGCCCTGAAACAGATAGATGGATCAAAAATGTCTCTTTGCCAGTCAAGTCCTAAATCTTATTGATGTAGGTCAGAATCGTCTTGTCTTGGACATGTTTCTAACTTTAGCTTTCATAACTTTAGGTTTTTATTCCAGTGGTAAATAGAACTTTTATGAAGGTTTCATTTGATATTTCCATCCGTTTACAGACAGGTACACATAGCTTTCTGCACCTGGCTGTGTGGAACTACATGCATGAATAAACAACATGGAGCTGTTTGGGCAGATATTCTATTGTCTCATAAAATACTATTTACTATTAAATACTAAATACTATTTATTCACAAGAAAGGTAAGCATTAGGAACATTAGATAGGGACAGATAAAACAGTGGATTTCCTTTGAACGATCTGTTACGGGTCCCGGGTGTCAGGACTACTGAAACAGTGATGACACACAATCTGGAGAGTAAATAAACAAAAGTCAGCAATGACGACCGAGCGCTGCCGTTAGCAGCCAGATTGTGTTTGAGGCAAACCGGAAGTCCATCCCAAAACCAACCTGGAAGCAACGCCCCCCAAACAAAGGTTCCGCTTCGCCACTACTGCTCCCGTCCCCACCTCAGGAAAGCACTATAAATGTGCAAATAAAATGTTATTTGTTAACTGTTTTAGAAAATAGAATGAATTATACATGAAAATATTTCAAAATTAATAAAAATAAATAAATAAATACTGTGGTGGCACTTTTATAGGTGCACCACAAAACATTGGAACACTTTTTAAAAAATGTTTACATTTAACAAGCGGAGAACATTCTGGAAGAGGCGAACACAAGGCACAGCCATTTACTTCCTGTTAGTTTAAGAAAATCTTTATGTAAATACTATAACATTTCTTTTCAGAGCCTCCCAGGAGACCAAGGAAATGGCAGATTTTCATGACACCCAGAAATTGCAATCAGATCTTAAATTTTTGTACCACTGATGTGGCAAAGTAATGTCATAGAGCCATAAAAATATAGTGATTATCTTTATTTAATATGCTGTGTTATGTGGCTCAGCTACACATACACAGAGCCTGCGGAGGCCTTGGCTTCTTCTGGCACCTCAAACTGCATGGAAATGTGGAGTTATAAAGAAATGAATCCACTAGCAAAGATTTTTGCTTCAAGGACTTTTTAAAGTCATTTGAGTTATTCTGAACATTTTTTCCACTTTAAGAAAAATTAGCTAAAAAAGATGAAGATAAAAACTGGAGTAAACTTCACAGCCTCCAACATATGAACTATTTTCCTTCTGTTTATTGGAGTTTCATAAAACAAAGTCTTTGTTTACTGTAGATGACCTTAATTTCAGTTACATCATCACATAATGCTCTACATCTGTTGTTTAGCACATCACATACATGTGATTTATTCTAGTGTAATGGCAGCAGGAGTGATCCAACCCAATATTTTCATTTTTAATTTTTTAATGAATTAATCAAGTGGTGTAAATATCAACATAGCTGTGCTTTCTATATGAATGTAAAATCTATCTATCTAATGTGTGCATGGAATGCCTGTTGCCTGCTTAGGGACAACAGATCAGCTGTCTTTCTAAGTCTAACCTGTTACTGATGGTTATTAAAAATGATCAATCTCTGAACCTACATCTATTCTAAGACTACATTCATAGAAATTAAAGATAAAAAAAACCAATATATTCTAAACAATATGTTGTTTGAATTAATGACGATGGGGTGTCTTCCACATCTTCCTTAATGGTGCTGATGTGTGTTGCCTCTACAAGGAGACAGACTAACACTTAATTAAGAAAAAAATCTTAATTTCTAAAGTATTAATATTTCTCAGTTTCCAGCTGCCTTGATGTGTGTTGAGTCTGATATCTGGTGTGAGTAGAATGTTGACAATGACACAAAATTTAAATTCAGAATTAGAGACAAAGATAAAAACATTATGTAGCAATATTAACTTTTTTGTAATTGTGATAATACAAAACATATTCAGAGGTGATAGATGAAGTATAGCTCCACTAGATATGTGTTCTAATCTATGTTTAAGGGTAGTGTTCAGATACATTAGGAGAGATGGAAAAACTGTCAACAAAGAAAAAAAAAACACATGTAGATTGAAAAGAGACAATACAAGCAGAGACTTTGACAAAAGTTTCTGCTTTTGAAAGAAAAATCAGAGAAAGAAAAGTCTGCAGTCATCTTTAAAAAAAGTGTTGGAAGACCCCGAGGCTCCTACTCAGCAGCAATCTACCTGTTAGATTGTATGAGAAGAACTCAGAAATAAACATGTTTTGTGGTAATATAAGCTGAGAATCTACAGAAGAATAATCCTGTAATTATTATATGATTAAATGTTTCCTTTCTGAAAAATCTAAATCAGTTTAATGCTTAATGTGCAGTATGTGCTGTCCCACAGTTTTAACTACAATATTTGAATATGTCCAAATATTAATAGTATGTTAATACCTGAATGTGTTGTAGCACTAATCAGTGATGACGTCAGTGTCACACAGGGAAGTGAACCATCAACGACTGTAAAGTTGCAAGCAACACAACAGAGGCTTGAATGAATAACAGCAATAGATGGTGTGTAAAGAAAAGATTCAAACATTTGGTTTGAAATGACAGAAAACTGAAGATGAAAATCAAGAGAAACTAGAATAGTACATGCAACAAGTGGTGGTTAAAACAATCCAATAAGAACAAAACTGTAGTCAAAGTTTTGGCCTTGACATCAAACTGTTTTTGTTGTGTTTGTAGATGTGATGCATGTAATAACATACAGTTGAGACACTTAATTCAGTATGAGGATGTTCACTGTATAGCTTGTTCAGTATGCTGTAAACCAGGGGTGTCCAAAGTCGGTCCTAGAGGCCCGGCATCCTGCATGTTTCAGTTCTCTCCCGGTGGCAGTAACAACCTTTTCAGCAGGTCAATGTTCTTCTTAGGCCTCTAATGAGCCATCATTGGATCCAAGCGTGTTAAAACAGGGAGAGAACTAAAATATGCAGGATGTTGGCCCTCAAGGACTCACTTTGGACACCACTGCTGTAAACTTTCACTGACTGTGACTCTGCACAGGATACTGTGAATCCAGACAAATTAGTGATTGGGACAAAACATACCTGCTTCATGCATTATAGTTGCATTTGAGCATCATATGTAATATTTCCTCATTTGCCTTGCCAAAAGTCAGTTTAACAGATCGGACAGTTAAAATTGCACTTATGTGCTGGTTGCAGGTTAATGACCTGTTCTCACATTTCAAACAGCATCTGACATTGAACACAAAGAAAAAGAAAACATGCAAATGAGACAGGTCGCACACATTGGCCAAGCATTAGTTGTATTTTCACAGCTGTGGCCAAGTAGAAATGCAAAGTAGATGTAGTGCTGTGTAATTTCTAATTCAGAAGGACATATTGTGTCCTCCAAAAGTACATAGAATAACAGAGTCAAAGGCTCTTTAATATTCATATGCACATAGTTATTTTACCAGAAACAAAAGAAAACCTTTCATTTAATAAATAATATTTATATCCTCAGAATCAAATAAATTAATGTCAAATGTTAGGACATATTTGGTAAGAAAGCTCAAACTCATAATAAAATAAATAAAACTTACTAATAATTAAATCTAATCAGAATATTGTCACCTTCCTAAAATAATGGCCTGTGTCATCTTTTGCCAAAAGTGAAGTTACTTTTGCCAAACAATGACTTAGGCCTTTGTTTGGCCTACGGAAAGTGACAATATGTTTGTCCCTTTAGACTTTTGAAGTAATCCTGATGTCAAAACATTAAAATATTTCTAAAATTAGAAAATTGTGAGGGTGCTGATAGTGCCAAACATTCAAATTCAAAAACTTTTTACTGTTTCCAAAGGGAAAACCATGTTGTTGTAACTCATTAATTCAAAGTTCTTCAAAGAATTATTGTAGATGTTGATGGCTGTTGGCAGGAACGATCTCCTGTAGTAGTTTGTATTAGAATGAATTTGAAGAAACCTCTGACTGAAGATGCTCTGTTTTCCCAAGGCAGTCTCATCAAGAGAATGGTCAGAGTTGTCCATAATTTCTTGAGTTTATGAAGAATCCTTCTATGCATCATCATCTTTAGAAGTTTCACAGTCGTCCCCAGAACAGAACCAGAACAGAACAAAACAGACCAGAATAGAACCAAATCAGAACAGAACCAGAACACAACCATGCTTCTTTGCCAGGTTGTTGAGCCTTTTTAGGACCCTGGCTCTGATGCAGGCAGCCAGCCCCACCCGTACTCGGCACACAAAGCACAACAATGAAGCACACAGTGACGTGTCAGCCAATGAGTGTCGGCCTGCACTTTTGTAGTGAACACCTCCAATTGTCATTGGCTGACCAAAGCAATTGTTCTGCCAGCAGGTGCAGGCTCCACCTACTTCATCCTGCCACACTGGTTTGTCCTGAAATCTAAAACCATCTTCTGTGTTCATCTTCAGAGTGAAAAGGAATGGTCTCTCAAACTGTGGTCTGTGTGTTTGGTAGTCATAGATCCATGTGATTGTTGAGACCTCCACCTGTGTCCTTTGGAGTTTCTCACAGAGCAGATCAGGCTGAATTGTGTTAAATGCTCTTGAGAAATCAAAGAACATGATCCTCACAGTGCTGCCTGCCTTGTCCAGATGACAGTGGGTTTGTTGAAGGAGGTGCATGATGGCATCATCAACTCCAACTCCACAGTGATAAGCAAACTGCAGGGGTTCTGGTATTATTCAGGTGGGCCAACATCCTTAGATAGCATGATGTAAGCTCTCAGGACAACAGGTCTATGTAAACGATATAAACAGTAAACTAGCTCTTGGTTGTAATGCTACAGGTCCTTAACTGGAGGCACACCCTGTTTTCGCTTTAGATTTTAATTTATTATTATCATTTACCCATCACTGTGCTCTTCAATATATTCTAACCTGCTGTTTTAGTTTGTGTTGCATCCCCTTAAAGTCTGAATTCAGAACTTGGATCTGACAATGACTACAGATCCAACTTACATCTGAAACCAGAAGGTCACATACATCGCATATAAAGACATACAGATGAAAACAAATATGTAAAAAAGGGTTTTTAGAAACTTTTCTCATTTTAGGTCAGTTACAATTACAAAATTGATGTCTATTTACTAAGTGCCAGAAAACCTTTTTTTTGTTATTTTCCTTGATTTTAAAAGTTTACATACAGGTCCTTGTTAACATTGCCTTTAAACTGCGTGACTTGGGTCAAACCTTTTTGGTTTCCTTCCACAATAATTCTACATAATGTTCTTTCCTCATGATGCAATTTATTTTATGAAGTGCACCAGTTCCTCCTGCAGCAAAACAGCCCCACAACATGATGCTGCCACCACCGTACTAGACAGTTAGGACAGTGAAATCTAGGAAATAACCTCTTTTCAGTTTTAAATGTATTTAAATGTTACCACATATTCATTTCAGAAACTATACAGCACAATCTGTGTCTGCTTAAATGAAAAATAAAATATACAGTCAGAATGCAACTAAACATTTTTCTAGGCATTAAATAATACATTCTGATTACAAATCAAAGAACATATTCCACTTATAATTTTTAAAACCAGAGGGATTTGTTAAGCATTGTACACTCTACTCAGTAAACTGCTGTTAGCAAATATGCATTTTTAGTTTATGAAACATATCCACTAAAAGATGATGTATATCATTTCTACACATTAATAGAACTATTCCTATGTTTCTCCTACTACAGCCACATTGGATTCCACATTATATCCACAGAAATGTACCTTTAAAGACTTTAAATGTAGACATGAGCAACTTCAGTGTAGGTTTTACAAGAGCACATCTTTTTAGACAACTTTATTTTTTTTGTGCAATTTGCAGCATCACTACCAAGTAAGCAGTCAGTGAATGTAAGACACACCAGCTGAATCCATACATGCTGGCTTCGCTTCTGTAAATTTCTCTGCCTATGCTTCTTGAATGGAGAAACTTTGCATGGAAATAATCAGAGCACTTTGCAACCCAATAACGTGATTCATCTATGTATATGACTTTCTGAATTCGGGTCGATGAGGTGGTGAAAGGAAGTTGCTCTGAATAAATAGCAGCTGTGCCTGCACCCTTTCCATGAACTCTATAAATGAGAGCAGAAGCAAAATCACAAAACCTATCAGATGAATCACAGCGAGGCTTTAATGAGTGGATAGGAAGCTGAATGAGTGTGTAGCCGATGTATGCACAAGTATTTTACCAGCAATTGAATGTAGAGATCTTTTGGATCCAAACCTTCTTTGTTGCAGAATAACATGTGAAAGAAGAACTTTTGACACTAGTGGAGGAGTGAAGGCTGACATGGCTGACACCCTTAATAAAATACATTCAAATGTGTTAGAGATTTTAAAGCTAAACTTAAAGCAAAAATATTTGACAAAAACTATGACTATGTGACTGGCTTAAAGTGGACAAAAGACGATATTTAGCAGGAAGAAAAATTCTGTACATTTTTCTGCTTTTGCTTCTTTGTCACAATTAAATGTAGAAGATCATTACATAGGTTTTAATACCAAACATAACCAGTGTAAACACAAAAATGATGGTATTACGATAGAGGCTCACACTGTGGTTCACTGGAGTCCAACAGCTTTAGAGATGTCTTTGTAACTCTTCCCAGACTGAGAGGTCAAAGACTTTGTCTTTCATCTGTTCTTATGTTTCCTAAGATCAATGTGTGATGTTTGCTTTTTGAAGATCTTTTAGCCATCTTCATGTTGTCAGACAGGTTATATTCAAGGCCAGTGTGTAGCTTGTGAAGCTATACCAGAAAGCATGTTTGAAGTTAATTCATGATTAGAAAAGTGATGGTTACTTTTACACATTGTGTTGATGTTGGTATTCCCTTAAACGGAATAACGACATCTAAGCCAGGTCTGGTTCTGCTGGAGTTTTCTTCTTGTTGAAAGGGAAATTTTTCCTCTAAAATATCACCATGTGTAACATGACTCTGCAAAAAAGTAAGTGCTCATTATAAGGGATTGTTGTACAGTTAAAAAAATAACACAAGCATTTGTCTGCCATTACATGCTGGTGAAGGAGGAGTGGATACTGCAGGTCCCAGACTGGATGCAAACTGCTGGGTTCCATAATATAGAAACTTCTTCAACTCATTTGAATAATGAACTAAATTTCTTGCACTTTCTGTTGACTAGGATCAATTTCAACATCTTATTTGGAAGCTGTATTAGAGATGCTGTGGCCTAACCTAAAGCCTAAAAGGCATCCCTTTGACTAATTACAGCTGCCATTGTATCATGGAAACCAAATAAAATCTTTTTCTATACCTTTCCGTCTTCGGTGGATAAACTCTGTCTGGACAAGCCTTTAGCACTTTGAATTGCCTTGTTGCTGAAAATGTGCTATATAAATAAAATTACCTTACCTTACCTTTAGCAACTTCCCTCTAACTCTAACTCACCTTTCACAAATTGCTCCTCTTGGCTTCCTCTGTATCTGCCAAAGAGAGACCTGAGCCAAGCAGGAAAACAGAGCATGAACTCAATGAATATGAATTGCTTTCCAAGCTTCTGTCTTTCCTCATAGCAATGACTTTTTGTTCAAGTTTCATGCTGTTGTCCACTGAGATTAATACATAAAACAACACTTTTCATAATCTAGAAAACTCTATCATCTTCAAGCAGAAGCCAAGAAGATCCATGATGACAAACGTCCACCACACACAGAGCGGGAACCAACTGCAGAATTAAAAAAAAAAAAAATATTCTGCTCCTTTGCTTTGTCTCTGTTTGAGGCAATATTATCTGACAGAGGGGACAGAAAATTATAAATCTGCCAAAGGTAGAAAATACTTAACCATGGATTTTTATAATGATCTATTTTTCTTACAGAAGCACACACACAGATACACACCACATAAAAAGACTCCTTACATTTACCAAAGCCCCATTTCAGAGCTTCTGCTCAGCGACTACTCGACACATGAAAGCACTTTTTCTGCAGTATAATTTGGATTTGTTATCACAGTCTATTACATGAATGCCTGCATCCCTGTGATGCATGCTCAGAGGGGAGTGGGGTGAAGACAGAGGAGGAAGACAGAGCATGTGGGGGGAAATGGGAAAGTGTACCAACTAGAATGAGCTTCATGTCCTTAAGGCAAGGCTATTTAATATTTAAGTCAGTTTATAACCTTTCATTGCAGAGGTCTTCAGAGAGAAATTAATCTTGCATGAAGGGTGATTTCTGTGACGAATTACGAGGCTCCACACAATGACCGTAGAGAACACACAGTTCATCTTTTGTAATCTGTTTAAAGAATATTTAGAATCTCTTTGCTAGAATACTAAGTACACGTTTTCACCCATGTGTCTGGGTAACAAACTCATAGATGCAGCACTTAAGTTTAATGGAACTTGGAAAATACAGTATTTAAGAAAATCCAGATCATCAACAATTATTTTGAGACAACAACCTGAGGCCAGTGTAGCTCAAAATTATCAATTTGGATAAGACTGTAGAACTCACTAAATGGATGGTAAACCTAATGTACCTAATTCTAATCTGCAGATGATATGATGAAAGTGTAAATGTTCACCAAGCAGTGGCCAGTAAAGAAATCCCCAAGATAAAAAATTGCCAAGTTTGGCAGCTGACCTGTGAGAACATTAGAGTTCAAAAAGCTTCCAAATGTTTCCACAGATAATGTTCTAGATCTTTTCTGTCAGTGTTAAGAACATCTCGGACATTTGAGAACAAAGAAATTGGGTTTATTAGAACCAGGGGTGAAAGTAAGGGGGTACAGTAGGGTACTGCGTACCCCTAAAAGATTTAGCGGGGGTACGCAGTACCTGCAAGAGAGGGGAGCGGCTGTCTGCTGGAAAAAATCAACGGGTTCACTGTGCAGCTGAGTTCACCCACTAATCAGCCATGACTGATTAGTTTTTCAAGAACAATCTAAAACACGACTTAATCAGTTAATAAATA
>NW_006800712.1:23843-33262 GCF_000485575.1 Poecilia formosa | reverse complement strand
GTAGCAATTCAAGAGCTACCAGCTTTTATCGCTTCACAAAAAATTTAATCAGCACAGAAATGTTTTGTCATAGTTTCTGTACCCCCAAGAAATTAAAACTATAACCGTTATCTGCATATCCACGTGAATCAAAAGAGTGTTGAAATTTGCATCCAATTCATCAGTGTGAATTGGATGCTTTTTTACTTCTGGTCTACAAAAATCTGGTTTGGATTATCAAACATTTAACACAGTTTAATGAGCAGTGAATTTTTTTTTTCCTTCTCAATCAAACCCAAATGAAAAAACTTTGTACACCTAAAAACAAAAACGGAAAGGATCTAGAGTTAATACAAACTACAGTTGAGAAACAGAAAATATAGTTTAAGCACTTCATTTTTCAAAATAAATATTTCTGTATTTCATAATTTAGAAATATGAGTATAAAAATGTAAACTTTTTCAGTTCCAAAAGTTAAAAAAATTCACACTTATCCTTACTTGAAAATTTCTAAAAACAAATGTCTGATTTTTTTCAAACTGTCATGATTTGTGGTAGAGGTGGTGAGGCAAACACAACGGACCCAGATTGAAATGATGTAAATGATGGTTTTAATGATGAAAAGCACACAAAATATTCCAAAGTCCAGGCAGCACAGCTAGAGCAAAAGGCTAAGGCTGAAAGACTGGTAGCAGATGTAACTCTTCTTGTCTAGTTGTCGGTCACCTAGTACAATACAGAATAAAAAACTCTTCACAATGTGGCTTTGACTGCAGGCAAGTGGTCCGACAGGCTGAAAAATAAAAGACACGGTTAGCGTCGTGACTGAGTGGTCAGCCACGAACACCAGCTCCCACTCATAGGGTCACATCTTTCCAGCCCAACCACGAGAAAAACTTTACAAATTATATTTGTAGATGTTAAATTTTCTTACAGTACTTCGTTAATTGTTGAACTAGAAAAAATATGACCCTAAGTAAAAAAAAAGAAGTGAAGAGCTGCCTCTCTCGCACCTACCTCCACCAGCGCTCCTCAGAATGCTGGTGGAGGAAGCAGCGAGAGAGCCTGACGGACCCGTTGCATGCAGTCACTCATCACACCACTAGGTGGCTCCAAACAAACGCACTGATCAAAAATCTCACAAACACATACAACCCTACAATCATTTTGATCAAAACTCACAGACACACACAAGCTCCTCTCTCTGTTACACAGAGATACTCAAAAGCAACACAGATTACTGACTCGACAGAGGAAAGAACTCGACTAGACAAAACTAGACGAGGACCCGACAAAGAACAAGGAACACAGGTGGGTTTAGATACACAAGGAGACAATCAGGGGAACCAAGAGACAGGTGTAACTAATCAAGAGGTAGACAGGACAACACAGAGACTCCACAGAACACAGAAATCTAAATAAACACACAGAAAAACTCAAATCATCACACAAACTTTGTAGAAAGCCTGGAACATTGAACTGTCGTTTGGTGCCAAATTCTTGTGTTTGTAAGGAAAAACACTGATGGATCAAAGGTATCAGCAAAGAATAGCTTATTTGAAAGTGATGGAGACCAGAGACACAGATGCATATGATCTAATTTGCAGTGACCACATCAAATGTGTTCACCAGGAAGCATAAGTCATGACATCGCAAAGAAGTTATTGTGTTATAAGGCAGCTACTGGAAAGTAAGTCAGTACTGGTTGTCTCAGTCGGCTCTACTTCTTGGTTCTGAAGCCTCTCTTCATCTGTACTTGTCCACCAAGACTCTCTGGTCATGGCGTCCATGTTAGATTTTTGTGATGGTGCAGACTGTCCTCTCTGATAGTAACAGAGATACAAAATTCTGTATCAATGTGTGACACAGTGCCAAACATGTAACCTATAGAGAAAATGAGTCAGATCATGAGCAGAAGAAAAAAATCAATGCTTGTTTTCAGGAGATACTCTGAGTGGTTCTGCTATTTTCACCATTTGAATTATTTTTATGTTATTGCTAACAACTACACAAAACCAGATTGATCTCCTAGTGAGAAATCATTTACTTTTTTGCCATTTTTGTTTTTCTTCTGAGCAGACATTGTGCAAAACACCAGAATATTTTACCCTATGATGTTTTGTGAAAACTGTATTTCTCTGAGTGGATCTTTGTAATTTACCTGCACTAAAACACTCTAAATGTGCATGCACCTTTAATTCAGGCCATCAGTGTCTGGTTGACCCTTCCATACTAAACCAGTTAAGTAGAGTCACTATCTATTCAGGATTATTTTTGACAATGTAAACTTTATTTTCACCATAACAGGTTGTGTACATACTGTAGCTTTAAACAGTGTTTGACTATCAAAATCCTTAAACAGAGAGGTCAGAAAATTGTCCTTTACCTTGTTTTTAACCTACTAAATGTTATTCAAAAGTAATGTGACCCATCTGCTCCAATAAGTTTTTAAATTGTGTTTTAACTTTTAAGCGGTGGATTTCTACTGCATTTGGAAGACTTACATCTCACAACCACCTTTCCAGTATGATTAAGATGCATCTGTTTAGTCCTGCTGGAAGAAGAAAGAAGAAAACCTCCATGCTTCAGAATAAAACAGATCTATCTTAAATCTTCCCTTAATTAGCAAGACTTGGAAAACTTTTTCTGCAAAATTGATTTTCTGAAAATTATATTTCTCTGCTTGCAGAGAAAATGCTTAAAGAATTTAGGAGACGTTTTACAAAAAATAAAAACAATGATTTCATAACATACTGGTTCTCTGCAGAAAAAGAAAGTAAATATAAAGAAAAACCGATGGGGTTGAAGCTACTTTGGGGAGCGAAATGTAATGGATTATGCTGGCCATTGCCTTCCTGTGCAATTTCACTTGAAAAAGGTTTTTAATTCCAACACAGTCTGCGTTTTCTCCCTTTGACTTGGATTGTATCTGTTTGATTTTTTTTTTACCGGTCAATCAGCAAACAGAAGGAGAAATTGTGAATGATGACATCAGTTTTCTGCTGTTTTACAACTGTAGTCTGTCTGTAGTTTTAGCAACGGCAGCAGAGGAAGTGAAAGAAACAGTTCAGTGAGTGTTGGCCACGCTTGAAATATTAAATTAACATTAACAGCTGCCTTTGGATTGACACTTCTCTCTCCTCAGTGGAGGATGGTTGTTTACGCTACAGGCAATTTTTGGTAAGCTTCTTAGCATTGAAATGGCACATTACATACGTCCCAGGGTAAAATTTAAAATATCAACACAGTCCACGCCTCCAGGAAGCAATTCTTTCTCAATAGCCAAGAGCCAACAGCCTCTGTACGAAGCAAAGTGTAGAACAAGGGGCTGGTTTTTGCCAGGCCAGTAATGGACTGCTCCTTACTGCAAATATTACTGTCACAAAAGTCTGGATAGGTTCAATTCAAATTAAAAAATACTTTATTGTTCCCAAATGGAAATTAAATGTTGTTATATCTCATATTAATTCAAATTATTCAAAGAGTTATGGTAGATAGTGGTGACCATTGTCAGGAAAGCTCTCCTGTGGCAGTCTGACCTGAAGAATTCTCTTCCACCATAAGCTCCCTTTCCTAAATATATCAAAACAAAATTTCCTTCTGCTAAACTCTGAGAAAGCCAAGTGTCTGATCCAGTGACGTCGGACCACTTTTTTCAGTAACGAGTAATATAACGCGTTGCTATTTCAAATCCAGTAGTCAGACTACAGTTACTTATCGACATCACTTTGCGTTACTATGTTCTTTTGTAAATTAATGTTATTTCCAATATGCATCTTGTCGAGTGATCGCCGTTTCTATGCGACATTATCAGCAGCGTCAGAAATGAAAACAATGGAGGGAGATGCGCATTTTGTTGGTGGAAAAACAGGAACTATTTTGAGTTTCTGTCGCCAAGTCCAATTATTATAAGCGGTTTTGGGCTTGTTTTGTTTCTAATGTCGCTTGCAAATTTAACGAATCGCGGGTCATGCTTTTTGGGGCTTGTTTTTGAACGTGAAGTTACTCATTTGCGCTTGGAAATAAGCAAAGACTCATAAGAAATCCTATAATTTGTCTGTACACATGGATAGATCGTTTACGTCAGGCTCTTCCTGTCCATCATTTCCCGGATGATCCGTCCATCTGTGTCTTTGTTAAAGTCAAGTTCATATATTTGCTGTGAATCACGTCCAGCTTCGCGTTGCGCTCTAGAAAACTGCAAACATCGAGACTAACGTAATAAACGTGTAAACAGCCATGAATGAACGTGTCCGTAAAGTTGTTCAACTAACTAAACGACATTATAATAATTAATATTAAGATAAGTGTCATAAATCTGTGCAGAAGGATATCTGAGTTGTGGAGCGGCAGCAGGAGCTCTGTGCGCTGCGCTCTGATAAACGCAGAACCTGGACGCTGGGGCAGGGAGGGGTATGGAAGAGGATTGGGGCCTCCGAAAAAAAAAAAAAAAAGTTCTGATTTTAATCTCAGAATTATGAGATTAAAGTCAGAATTCTGACTTTTTTCTCAGAAGTCAGAATTATGAGAAAAAAGTTAGAATTCTGAGATTAAAGTCAGATTTTTTTTTTCTGTTTTCCAGTGGCCCTAATCCTCTTCCATAGAGGGGGCCTTTAAAATCCTTCTTAGAGTTTTCCAGACAATAGTGGAACACACAAATTATAAACTTTTTTTGTACTGTTGTAACCATTAAACAATCTCCCCTTCAGTTCAACCTTGTAAGTGGAGACACATTGTTGATGTTATAAAATAACTTGCAATTAAGTATTGGCAAAGCTCAAAGTAATTTTCACAGGTGGCAGAGTGTTGTTGTTAGCAGCTGCTGAAAGTAACTAAAACAGTTACTTTTAATGTAACTTAGTTACTTTCCAAATCAAGTAGTCAGTAATCTAACTAAGTTACTTTTTCAAGAAGTAATCAGTAATCTGATTAAAGTTACTTTTTCAAAGTAACTATGCCATCACTGGTCTGATCACTGTACCAGAGAGCCTGGCTCCTCCAATCAGGGAACAGAATGGACTAGTAAACATGGCCATTGGTCAAACCACATTCAACATTTTGGTGTTGTTTTCAATCAACAAGAATGAATGTCATAAAAAACAAACAAAAAATAAAAAATAAAAAAAAACTTGTTTAAAGCTGTTTATCATTTCAGATTACTGAGTTTTTTTCAGCACGGGAACCTGGCTGGTTATTCATGCTGTATTTTATGACATTCTCATTCATGTTACTGTAACGCACTTTTCTCATGCTTCAACAAAAAACCATCTTGCCTTCAATTGGTTCAAAACTCTGTAGAAAAACTCTTAACTGGAACAATCATTCCTCGTGTTTGAATGCCTGTGGACTCATTTCCTGGTATTTTTGAATTCATTTCTGTTGATCAGCCGCCACTACTAAAAGGAGTTAGAAAAGCTAATTAAGTCTAAAATAGCGTCTCAATCCTAAACATGCAGCAACACTAATGCTAATGTCAGCATCTACAGTCATATTTCTAGAGAAGTTCCATAAATGATCAGGAGTTCCTCAAACTCTGGAAAGATGAATGGATAGAACACTTTGGTCCTTTCTGATGGTGTAACCCGGGGTAGGAAAAAAAACTGCCCTTAGTCCCGCCTTGCTGCCCCATTGGTTAGAGTGACAGTCAGTCACACAGTGTATTCAACCAATTGACACACCTGAGGTAATTATTTAGGCCTGCTCCAGCTTTCCCCAGTCAGGTGTGAGGGGGAGAGCTGGAGACAAAGGAGCTGCAGGTTGGTGTTTCCAACCTGCAGGGTGTTTCATCCCTTTGTTTGTTATGCACGTTTTAACCTTTTAATATAAAAAATCATGTAGATCTGAGAATCCAGTGAGTTTGGAGACATGAAGCTGTCATGCACTCAACTATTAATAGAACTGGTGAGTAGAGAACACAATGTTGTTTTGTTTGTTTTAGCATGTTGGTGGTAGCCAATGCTAATTGTGATCATTAACTGTTGTATGATCTAACTTAAGTTCTACATGTTTAAGATAATGAGATGAATGTTTATCTTTATTTGGTCTGAAAGATTAGATTTATTGCATTTATTTCTGTATGCAACTGAAAAAAAGTCTAGTTAACTAGCAGGCTGGTTAACTAGACTTACTGGTCCTGTTTATTTTAATACAGGCCAGGTGACCCCTTTTTAGGGTCCAAGGATGGTGAGCTTCTGAAAACTGGCTGGGGCCAGGAGAACCTAAGAATTACTCCATACTTGTCTGGTAGAAGGTTGATGGTCTGTACCATTTCCCCTCCATCTCACCATTCAGGCACACAATCCATCCATTACTCATCTCTTCATCCGAAACAACTTGCGCTGGGACATTATCATCTTAAATATCTGGATAATCCAACCATGGACTTTTGAATGTGTGTCGGTCAGACATTGTGCTGACGAGCGGGGAAGTTTAAGACCAGTTGTGCACAAATGTATGAAGGATCTCCCGCAGTACTGTGTATATTTATTTTGTATTTATTTTGGGTTTTATGTATGTTTGTCTTGTATTGTTCACTTTAATTTTCTCTTCAACATACATGGTATTGAAAGCAGTTCTTTTGCATTGTTTTATTGATTACTGACAACGGCTCCAGTAGAAGAATTTAGTCTTCTGATTTATTCCATCTAGTCCTTCTGTGCTTCAGTAGTGCTACAATGGTGACAGATTAAAACAATAATTATCCTTATTATTCAACTCGTATGTCTGTTTATTCAATAAACAGCAAAAAGGGATTTTGAATTTAAAATGTTGCCAACATATGGTTTACAAGTATAATGTGATTATTTGTGATTAATTCATTACAGACTGTGACGGGCGCCTGTCACTATTGTGAATGAATCCCTGTTTAATTGCTGTTTTTTTCTTGCAGTTGATTGGCTGGCGAGAGTTTAAAGGGATCAAGCCCCACCCACCAGGGCAGCGAGGAAGTTGGGAGAGCTCCTGGTTGGTGGCGTGTCTCCATGCCTCNGCTAATTAAGTCTAAAATAGCATCTCAATCCTAAACATGCAGCAACACTAATGCTAATGTCAGCATCTACAGTCATATTTCTAGAGAAGTTCCATGAATGATCAGGAGTTCCTAAAACTCTGGAAAGATGAATGGATAGAACAACACTTTGGTCCTTTCTGATGGTGACAGATTAAAACAATAATAATCCTTATTATTCAACTCGTATGTCTGTTTATTCAATAAACAGCAAAAAGGGTTTTTGAATTTAAAATGTTGCCAACATATGGTTTACAAGTATAATGTGATTATTTGTGATTAATTCATTACAGACCCTGCAATTAACTTGATTAAATATTTTTAATCAAATCCCACCATATATGTATGTATGTCATACGTACACCAAACCTTGACATAAGGTTTTGATTAATTAAAATAGCAGATGAAAACCATTTTTAAAACTTGACTTTTCCTGATAAAAAAATTTTATAGTGTGTTTATACTTGGTTTTTAATAGTTTTTTTTATTTTAATCATGTTTTTGTACACTGTTTTGAAGCACTGATTTTTATCTGAGAAAGCTTCTTTATAAATAAAATCTACTCAATCTTTGTGGCAGCAGGTCCATCAAAATGATGGCATTGAGGATGTGAGACAAGGAGAGCCCAGAGACAGTTAAGCTATTCAGTATGTAAGTAATCAACTGAAGGATCTGAACAACACTTATGTCAAGTAGCTTTTTATTCTATGTTCAGCATTACGCAGGTTGAGTGAGTCCTGTATCCGTTTTGCTTTACTGTTTGTCCTTCTTGTATCAAAGAGATAGAAAATGAGAAAGATGTTGATGTAAGTGAAGAAAGGGAATGTTGTTGTGATGGTAGTGAGGAGGATGAGCAGAGGACAGAGGCTGAGGACGCCTGAGCAATGCTGACAATCTGTCAATATAGAGGCTCTTATAAATTGTCCTGCAACATAGCAGAAATATGTTTGTGATTCAGTTTATTTATACAGTGCAAATGTGTAACAAATGTCATCTTGAGGCACTTTATAAACAAAGTGATTTCAATTCAATCATACGTACTCTCTTAGAACAGATGTGTTAAAAACAACGCATGATGTGTTAAATTTTAACACATGTGCCGCATCAGCTCAAGGACAACACATGACGTGTTATTTGTAACACAATTTTTGTCTGTCATTTTAACACAAGTATTGTGTCACTTAAATCAACACAAAATATGTTAAGATGTGTTATTTTGAAACACAAATGTGTAGAATGTATTTTCATAGATTAGACCTTATAAAAATTGACAATTCAAATTGTTAGAAATTCTTTTATTACAATCAGGAAAATAACAACGTTGACACAGCTACAATTTATAGTTAAAATATTAAAAAATTAAAATAGAAATTGAAATCACCAAGCTAACAAAATAGCACTTTTAAATACAATAACATGTGCAAAAGAGAACATGGATGAAAAATAATAAACATCATGAAAAAGAAATGAAAATAAATTCCTGTCCCTTTCAACATTAGTGAGATTTTCAATCCCACTCAAATTTAAACCTCCATTTTCAATACTGAACAATCATGGATCAAAATACAATATTTTGTATCTTGGTGCCACATACAGCTTTCTGTTACCAAAACTCATAACATCTAAAGGATGGAAATCACAAATATCTGCAAGTGTGATCAGTTCATAATCACTAGTTTTTTGTACTACATATGCATAAAAATGATCATCAAAGTATATTACATTTAGTATTTGAACAAAGATAAAAATGGAGTCATTATGTGCCAGCTTGGGAACAAGGATTGCACAACAGGCATATCTTTTGTACCCATCTTAAAATGTACTCTGTGTAGATGCCTAGTAAATGAATTCAAGTTATAATATGTTCTTGGACAATTTTCTTGAGCACATCTAATTTTTATATTCTGTCCATCTGATAAGCAGTGTATTTCACGGAGGTGCCATAGGAGATTTTTCACCTCTTTGAAACCAGTTTGTCTACATTTTGGACAACAATACATTTCATTTACAAGCTTTAAGTTGTGCAATCAATTCAATCACCCTTGTTTTTCTTTGTGTGGAGAATTTGTTTTTTGTTTTTGTCTACATTGCATCTAAAAATTCTCACTGCAATATTCATCATGTATTGTACATTTATTCCAAAGCTTCAACAAGCTCCCTTTAACATTTAATTTTAAAATTTTACCCTCTTGAATAAACTTTGGACAAAAAAAAAAAAAAAGACAACTGTAACAAATGATAAAATAGTGACTCCATCTCACGTGCCACAGTGAGATAATTAACGTTACAACTTTGCAGACCCTGTAGAAGCACAAAAAAATAACGTTTTTTCCAACCACTGAGTCCTCAAATTTTAGACTATATTTATGTGTTTAAACAGATTCAAAACTTACCGAAGTTGCATTTCATAAGATCTCCATATTTGCCTCCTGCA
>NW_006800712.1:22145-23561 GCF_000485575.1 Poecilia formosa | reverse complement strand
AACCATGTATTAAAATTATGTAAGAATAGTAATTTAATGAAAAGTGATAATCAATCATTATGTGTTGATTTACTCCCCCAAAAAATACCTCTGCATCATTTTAAAAATTATTAAATCTCATCACAACCCTAAATTAACAACCACAATTTAAAAATAAATTAAAAGGCAATAAATTAATTAAAAGGAAAATTTATTGAGATGAATTACCATTTGAATGGCAGATTAATCTGCCATTCAGATTCATGGTTGTGTACCTGACAAACACAAACTAACACAATTATGTGTTGAAATATTCAAATAAATATTCAACACATACTGCGTGTCATATTATTATATTCATTTTAACACACAATGTGTAAAATTAACACAAAATATGCTTTTAATTTAATAACACATTTTTTGTGTTCTTTTTTAACACATATTTTTTTAGAGTGACAGGGTAAGATTGGTATTACATGTTGGTCACTTTGTAAATGTAAACAGTAGAGAAATAGAATTCTAAAAAATATGTATATCTTGCAATGTAGTATGACACATAATTGTATTTACACATTAATAAGTGTTGAGTTGGAATACTTTGTTCAACATGTACTTGTATTCATATACTCTTGATTCCACGATCAGTGAAAGGGACAAATATAAGAAAGCTAAACTTTCTCCTCTGAGACAGATGCAAAATATGATTCTGAAGTCCCAAACATGATTAAAAGTGTTCAGAGCATGACTGGAACTACTCCAATATGTCCTAGTCTTTGGTTACATTATGACTACATTGAATCTATGATTATGTTAGTGTTAAGGTAAAGAAATTATAATCTAACAAGGGGCCTAGATGCCTTTAGAGGGGTTTGAGTTCTTTTCTAAGTGCCAATTTAATAGAACAGGAATACATGGAAAATCTTCTGTCAATCGGCAATTACCGATCTTTAAAAAGCCTGACCTGCCGATTTTGATTTTGCCTGATACCAATTTTTATTTTGTCTGAAATGTTGCTAAATACAGCAAGAAAGTCACTGAAATGGCAACAAACTATTGTTCAGTGCAAATGTGCAGACATGACCTGGTGTTCCAGTCTGTCAGTCAAACCTTTCTCACTGCAGAGCAGAAGAGGACAGTGGCTGATTTTTAAACTTTACTGATATAGATAAGATCAGTGGATAAGATCAGCTTCACATGTAGGTTTGCCGATCACTGGTCCCTCAAAATTGGCGCCAATAAAGTGGCAGGCTGATAAATGTATCCTTTACAGTGGTGGAGAAAGTACTCAAAAAATGTACTTAAGTAAAAGCACAAATACACAGTCAAAAATGTACTCAAGTAAAAGTCAAAGTACCACATTAACATTTTACTTAAGTAAAAGTAAAAAAGTACTGGCTTTTAAAAATACTTAAGTATTAAAAGTAAAACTTAAGTATT
>NW_006800712.1:17510-21235 GCF_000485575.1 Poecilia formosa | reverse complement strand
TAAGTACAGTAACGAAGTACTTGTACTTCGTTACTTCCCACCACTTGTTGTAAGTTTATGTTTATATTCTAATATTTGTATCTGTTTAGTTTTCACGGTGACTATGGTGACTGAGATGGGTGTGGTGACTGATGATCCACATTAAAGGAAATAAACAACATTGAAAATCACCCGTTGAGACCGCGCAAATTAATTCAAGTGATGGGGATCTGCTACAGTGAAAACTCGAGGCTTCCGTGTCTCGCCTTCCATTGACGGTGAGACGTTTGGATCGGACATCGGCCGAAGTTTGACGCTGCTTCGGAGTCAACGCCACCATGAGTAGCTGTCTTCGCGGTGGATCCAAGTTTGCATGAGAAACTGATTCCAACAGATGATGATCGTTGGCTCGGTGAGAAATAGGGTATATGCCACCAGAGGTGGTGACGTATTTCCGTTTGAATTTATTCCACATGGGTTGGTTCCGGGTCCTGCTTGCTCCTATTGTTCTTGGCCGAAGCTGCAAGATCTGTACCACGAAAAAGACGCAAAACTTAAAATATCTGTGAGCTGCTGGTACAACAACTGAGTTTTGTGGTGTGCCGTTGTGTCCAGTAATTAGTCGGTACCATCCAGTGCTTAGTTTTTCATTTTCCAGCTGATATCAAGGCGACAGCGGACTGTAGCCAAAACTTAGCCACTACAGCTAACACGCGGTTTGTAGCTGCCTGCTATTTCAAAGCTTGAGGATATTGAAGATCCAGCGTCAGAAATGGGAAGATGGGGGATCTAAAGGGAGTTGTACGTGGTTCATTTAGTGGAATAATTTGTTGGCGGAAAATAATGCCGGAGGAAATCCACTGCAACGGGAACAGGCTGAGAACAGAGGCAGCGATTTGGCACAAGGTAAGTCAATATGTGTGTTGATGTGCGTTTATGTTATATGGAGTATGAAATTATTTTTAGGCAACTCCTTAGTTTTTGTTTATGTGACAATTATATAAAATACATTTAACATGCAGTCGGAGCGATACCGAGCACGGTAATTTAGAAACAGCCGAGAGCAGCAATGCTCCAAACCACACAAGAAGTCAGTCAGATTAAGGTCCAAAACCTTTGCTTTACAGCCGTTTAAGTGGCACCGACCCACATAAAAAACCCACAGAACAAATGGTGCAAATCACGTCTTTCCCGAATCCCGAAGATATGATTATCTACCTTTGCTGTTTCATCATTATTATCCACATTAGAGTGATTTTTTCCACTTGGCTGTTCTTGCGTTAGACAAAGTAATTTCTCTTTTTTTTCCCTCTGAGATTCTGCTTAGAAAATGAGGTTATGAAGTTACATCCTCCTGCTGCTTTTTGTTTTTAAAATGGTTAACGGTTACTGTGGGCAAATCCAGCAAGGACCAAGTGAAAAACTCCATCTCTAACACAGAGTGACCTGTGCACCGGAAGCAGGCTATGTGGAAAAAAAATGCGAAAGTGCTAAAACGGAAGTCCGTGGCATATACCCCATTGACTGATCAAACAACACGGAAACATCTTAGAGATGACGTCACCTGACTGTTATTGGCGTTTATGAAATTACGCCGAATTACTTAAAAGGTAAACGGGACTAATTAAAAAAGGAAAATATTGGAATGGTGTTTTTTGCAAGTATCTTTGAATGTGGGTTTAATTTCACTGTAAAGTTTAGGTCATTGTAAAGAGTTAAGATGTCACTGCCAAGTGAAAAAGGACTTTCTGCTGAAGATTTGTGTAGTAAAGCCAAAAGGACAAGAGTTGGTTTCAGGTCCTCGAACAAGAAAGTTAACTGAAAAAGGAGAGCAGTACAGAGAAGCAGAATCTGCAAAACAGACAAAGGCATTTTCTTAAATCTTATGTATCCTGGAAACAAATTGCCAGAGAAGCCAGGAAGAAATAAAAAGGTTTCTGCTCTCAGGAGAATCTGGGTGAAATAAATCGGCAAGTTCAAAACAGCCTTGATAAACTGAAGCAGAATTATGAGTTTCTTCAACATAATTCTTTAAATACTTCAGATATTGTGCAGAAACTAGATGCCTGTACTCTATTAACAAATGAGATTTATGATCTTGTGTGTAAGCGTTTGGGAGTATTGTTGAAGAGAAATTTAATCAAGAAGTTGAAAAAGAAAGGGTGCGAGAAATCTTAAATAGAGATGAATATCAGTCTGTTTTTGGAGAAGCCTCTACTGAAAGTTCTTCATGTACATGTGGTTCATCAACTACCAGCTCCAAAGTTTCTCAAGAGCGGGTAATGGCAGAAGCTGATCTTGCGGCCAAAAAGGTTCAAGTTAGATCCATGCTGGAGATTGAAGCTGAACATGCTAAAGTCAGTAAACTTGAATGTGAGTGGAAATGTCAGGAGTCCCAGATTATGGCAGACATGAAGCAGAAGGAGGCTGAATGCTGCAGCAACTTGATGAGAAGAGCAAGTTAAAGGTAATGGAAACAGATATGGAAGTTAAAATGGCTGCAGCTCGGGTTGATGTTTACAGCAGACTTGAGGATGGTGTTGAACGGGAAAATCTTGATTTTAAGCCTGAAGTTAAATCAGTGCAACCTTTAAAATGCTCAAGAAAGTCAACTGCAAGGGCTGCATCAATTCTACCACCTCAGGTTTGCTCTGAGGTTCCTGCAGTAAACTTGGCTGAAGCCTTAACGAGCTCTTAAAGTTTACAGCCTCCCTGTTCCTGTACCTGCCATATTCTCAGGTGACCCTTTGAAATTTGTGGACTTTAAGATATCATTTACAACTTTAATTGATTCAAAATCCATCTCTGTTGGGGAAAAAATGTTGTATCTGAAAAGTTATCTCTCTGGAGAAACCCGAAAGGCTGTGGAAGGTTTATTTTACAGAAGCTCTGAGGACGCATATGAAGGTGCTTGGTCAGTTCTTCAGGAGAGGTATGGAAACCCATTTGTAATTCAGAAAGCATTTAGGGATAAACTTAAGTCATGGCCAAAGATTGCACCAAATGATCCATTGTCTCTCAGAGATTTCGCAGACTTTCTGAAAAGTTGTGAAGAGGCCATTCCTCAAGTAAAAGGACTGTCCATCTTAAATGACTGTGAAGAAAATCATAAGATGTTGAAGAAGTTACCAGACTGGGTTGTACGTAAATGTAGTAGAGTTGTTGTTGAAGTACTTGATGCATGTGGGGAATATCCATCTTTTGAATGTTTTTCTAGATTCATACAAAAGGAAGCACGTATAGTAGGGGTCCCCAAACTACGGCCCGCGGGCTGGATCCGGCCCGCCTCCTCATTTGGTCCGGCCCCCTGAATAATACCAGAGAGCATTCAGTGTTTTTTTTCATATATATGTGGATTTTTCTTTAACCACCAGGGGGGCTCTTGAGCAGATATGAAACTTAGTTTCCCTCAATGGAATATATACTAGTCAGTACCAGTCACCGTTTCGCTCACGGTTGTTTTCCATTTGCATTCTGGGTAAAAATCTATCTACAAACGCGAATATGTCGTCGGCAGTAATCCAGCCCCCCCTCTCCACAGTCCCCCCCCCACTACCGGAGCTGTAAGTGGTCCAGTATGAAACTGGGCGTGATGGAACAACACAGCACTTTTAAATTTCAGTAATCAGAATACTGAAATTGTTTCCGTTGTTTTAAAAGGTTTATGTCAGTCTGCCTTTTCCCCATCGATACGCTTCCCGACCGCCCTGCACCTTAGGGGGTTAAAATAATAAAGACGCGCACAT
>NW_006800712.1:0-3681 GCF_000485575.1 Poecilia formosa | reverse complement strand
GTCTGATCACTGTACCAGAGAGCCTGGCTCCTCCAATCAGGGAACAGAATGGACTAGTAAACATGGCCATTGGTCAAACCACATTCAACATTTTGGTGTTGTTTTCAATCAACAAGAATGAATGTCATAAAAAACAAACAAAAAATAAAAAATAAAAAAAACTTGTTTAAAGCTGTTTATCATTTCAGATTACTGAGTTTTTTTCAGCACAGGAACCTGGCTGGTTATTCATGCTGTATTTTATGACATTCTCATTCATGTTACTGTAACGTACTTTTCTCATGCTTCAACAAAAAACCATCTTGCCTTCAATTGGTTCAAAACTCTGTAGAAAAACTCTTAACTGGAACAATCATTCCTCGTGTTTGAATGCCTGTGGACTCATTTCCTGGTATTTTTGAATTCATTTCTGTTGATCAGCCGCCACTACTAAAAGGAGTTAGAAAAGCTAATTAAGTCTAAAATAGCATCTCAATCCTAAACATGCAGCAACACTAATGCTAATGTCAGCATCTACAGTCATATTTCTAGAGAAGTTCCATGAATGATCAGGAGTTCCTAAAACTCTGGAAAGATGAATGGATAGAACAACACTTTGGTCCTTTCTGATGGTGACAGATTAAAACAATAATAATCCTTATTATTCAACTCGTATGTCTGTTTATTCAATAAACAGCAAAAAGGGTTTTTGAATTTAAAATGTTGCCAACATATGGTTTACAAGTATAATGTGATTATTTGTGATTAATTCATTACAGACCCTGCAATTAACTTGATTAAATATTTTTAATCAACTCCCACCATATATGTATGATACGTATGATGTGTCATACGTACACCAAACCTTGACATAAGGTTTTGATTAATTAAAATAGCAGATGAAAACCATTTTTAAACTTGACTTTTCCTGATAAAACATTTTTTATAGTGTGTTTATACTTAGTTTTTAATAATTTTTTTTTTTCATTTTAATCATGTTTTTGTACACTGTTGTTTTGAAGCACTATGATTTTTATCTGAGAAAGCTTCTTTATAAATAAAATCTACTCAATCTTTGTGGCAGCAGGTCCATCAAAATGATGGCATTGAGGATGTGAGACAAGGAGAGCCCAGAGACAGTTACGCTATTCAGTTTGTAAGTAATCAACTGAAGGATCTGAACAACACTTATGTCAAGTAGCTTTTTATTCTATGTTCAGCATTACGCAGGTTGAGTGAGTCCTGTATCCGTTTTGCTTTACTGTTTGTCCTTCTTGTATCAAAGAGATAGAAAATGAGAAAGATGTTGATGTAAGTGAAGAAAGGGAATGTTGTTGTGATGGTAGTGAGGAGGATGAGCAGAGGACAGAGAGGCTGAGGACGCCTGAGCAGTGCTGTCAATCTGTCAATATAGAGGCTCATATAAATTGTCCTGCAACATAGCAGAAATATGTTTGATGTAATTCAGTTTATTTATACAGCGCAAATGTGTAACAAATGTCATCTTGAGGCACTTTATAAACAAAGTGATTTCATTTCAATCATACGTACATTTAAATTAATTCTAGTTATCAAACAGTGCATTAAACTCAGATCATTAATCATATCAGCTAAAGAAGTTTTCTATCCAGGAAACTCAGTAGATTGCATCAAATTGTTGCATTGCAGCATTGACTCCTGGAGCAACATATGCAGGAAGGGGTATTAAGGGCTGTTGGCAGGAAAGATCTCCTGTAGCCATCTATATTACAGCAAATCTGAAGAAGCCCCTGACTGAAGACATTCTGTTTTTCTAAGATGGTCTCATAAAAATGATCAGGGTTGTCCATATTTTTTAATTTTTTTTATTTTATGAAGAATCCTTCTTTTCATCCTCATTTCCAAAGGTTTCACAGGAGTAAATATAATCTATTTGCAGAGGCCAAGACAGCTTGCAAATTCTTTCACATAATGCGACCAGTCCATTTGGGCTGCACAGTGGAGCAGTTGTTAGTAGAATATTTTGAAAGTCAGATTTCAGAATAGAATCTGCTTGAACAACTCTGGTGGATCTAAAACAGGCTGCACAGACGTCTCCATCCAACCTGGTTTAGCAGGAGAAGAACCGCAGCGGAGAACGGCTCAAACTGCCTGAAGACAAGAGTCTCAGCTGCTGGCATCAGACTCCAAACGACTTCAACCTGTAGTTGCTGCCATAGTTGGATCAACAAACTATCAAGCAAACAATGAGAATACTTATGTAAATTTGATTTCTTGGTTTTAATAATTTTTTTTGGATTGACTGTATATTATGTATACCGTACACTTTATTGATCCTGAATGCCAGCATAAAGAGGTTTCCTCTGCAGTCGGAGTCATGCACACATTACCATGTGGAGTCAGCTGTTGGTGGGGCGAGGGTGATATGTGGGCATTCTCCCCTGCAGACCCTTCATGTTTGTTAGCATCGTGGGTCTTGGAGATGGGAAACAAACTGCCACCTCCAGCTGCTGTGGTGGGAGATCAGTGACAAGCTTCCTGATTCAAGGTCAGCTCGCAGGTTTCACACCTGGCCTCTGAGCTTCCCTTCTGCTCCTTTGGCATGTTCCGGCAATAACACAAATTGTTCTCCACCTGTGTTTTCATCATGAGGGCATTTAACCAAATGTAAATGAATTTTTTTTCATTATTACCATTTTTGACAGTTTAATAAACAGTTTTCATGAATAACCTTTAATATTGAGCATGCTCACTCCATGCAGCCCCTTCAAGCTGCTCCTTCAGCACTTCTAATATTTACATTCAGAAGGACATTCTGTTTTTTTTTTAAATAATAAATGCAGAAATCCAAAAAAGTTTCCAGATGGACTGTGATCTGCTGAACATTGTGGTAACTAAATTTTAATTCAAGCTGTTCTTGTTACACAGAGGCTTCAAAATGGACCAAACTCCAGCATAATTTGTGTTTCTTAAAGTTTCTTCTGAAGTTGAGAATAAATTTGGTTTAGACTATTTTTCAAACCTTGTATTGAAATGATCTACTCTTTGGCAGAGATTTTTGGCAGGTAGGACAAGATTAATTAAGACAGACTTGTCAGCTGCAACAACATAACAATACAAACATATCATAAAATAAATCTAATAAAATGTATTTTAATATAAACATGTATTACAAGTGGCTGCAAACATTTATTTAGTGAGGAGGAAACTATTTTTACAGAATGTCAGATGTCATGGTAGATTTGATAACATGAACATACTCTATCTTTAAATCAGGAGAGTAGGGGGCTGAATGTCACCATGCTCATGACTTGCTTTCATTTTTTTTCTATTTTTTGTATTGTTCCGCGGCACACTAGTGTGCCGTGAGTGATCGTCAGGTGTGCCGTGGAAATTATTCAATTTCACGTATGGTACCGTATTTTCCGGACTATAAGCTGCTACTTTTTTCCTAAACTTTGAACCATGCGGATTGTAGCCTGCTGCGGTTTTTCTGTGTATTTTTCTTCAACCACCAGGGGGCTCTCTAGCAGGAAGTGAATCATTAGAAGTCAAAATTGTAAATCAAAGAAGAACGCGTTGATTTTCATTTAGAACAACCACATGCTAGCAGCAAGCACGACGGAGAAATGTTTTCAAACTCATATGATGCAGCTTTTAAGTTTAGGACTGTCGGTCTGCCACTCCAGGAGAGAAATAGAGCCGCTGCACTTAAGCTTGGTG
>NW_006800711.1:114021-129537 GCF_000485575.1 Poecilia formosa | reverse complement strand
GCAGTTTGTCTCTGTTGGATGAAGAACATTTAAACAGTGAAAAGCTGCAGCTCTCCCTCCACTGGACAGAGAAACAATGAGAGCAGAGAGACAAAGTATTGAGCTGAAACTTACATCTAGTTCTTTTTCACTGAGTTGGTTGTTTTTTTGTCAACTGCTTCCAGTCAAATGACGATTTATGGCCAACACAGGCAACTCAAGAAATGATCGATTTGAATATTTCATCATTTGAATATTTAAACCGGAGAAAAATCCCCTGTAACGTAGAGAGAGAGAGAGACTTATAGAAATCCATACTCTCAGAGCTCATCATATTTGCATGAACCTGTTCTGTTTCCATGTTGAACCTTATTTGTTTCCAGTTCCGTCCACGCTCAGCTCTCTGTCTCCATACATCCGAGTTCCAGCATGAGACACATATAACAAATAGTGTGTGTTTTCTTTGGACTCTGTCACACACCAGGTCAAAGACACCAGACAGAGAGGTCAATAGGTCACTTCCTGATGAATGAACTAATGAAAATCATAAATGTTACAAGGTGGAAAAAACAAACTGAACTCAAGGTGGTGTTCAGTCTGCAAGGTTGAAATGTGTGATATTTACTCTTTTAAAACACCCAAAACACTTTAATGTGAACACCGGCAAAACAATCATTTTGTATCAGACAAATCAGCTTTTTGAGAATTTTCTTTTAATTATAATGTCAAATTCTCTGAACGCTTTATCTACTTTATCAACCTCAAAGTGCTTCAAACAACATTCATCAATCAACAGTGGAAATTTGTATGTTTCCGTTAGGAAGCTCAGATATTGGAGAAAAGTTGTCAGCCTGCAGTTGTATTGATGTTCAATAAACAGCCGTGCTGGAATTGTTCCTCCATTTATTGTTAATTTAGTATCTAAACCTTACCAGGTTGATATCTTTAAAGAATGACTGAGACTGAGCTGTGATCCAAACCAAACCACAAACCATGACACATTTTTGTTTCATCTTCCATTTCGCTTCGATCGCAGCGATGGCTAAATTTCTCCGTCCCAGATGTTACTTGTTCATGCAAATAATTTCACGTCAAGTCAGCAGATAATATCAGTTTCAATGAGCCACTGGAGAAATGCATGCTGTTTTTCTCTAAAATATTTATTGCCTTTTTTGCATTTTAACACTACATATTAACTATGTTTATAACATATAGTAGAAATGTCAGTGTAAACAGCACAAACTGTCATCTTTATGAGGATGCAGACACCTTGCTGTTTATCTTTCCCACGTCAGCTTTTTTTTTTTTTTTTTTTACAACACTTGTTCTTCACAGCTTCCCTCATTTGTTTGTTTCCAGGAAGCAGAATATTTAATAGTTCAGGTTTCAGGAAATGTAAACTAACCAGGACCCATTCATAGGTGGCCTATGTCACGATCACTGGACTTCTTGGATGTTTTTTTTTTTTTTTATTATTATTATATCTGACTTGGTCAGAAAGGACATGGCATATTTATCTGCATTTAATACATCTTCGTTTTAGTTAATATTCAACCTGAATAAGATGGGCAGAGGATCTGCATCGTGTCATCACACATCAAGCCTTTTAGGTGCTTTTCTATCAATATTCCTTTGATAAAATCTGTTTGTAATGAAAAGTTGTGACGTCTTCAGTCCTTATTTTACCGGCTGTGTGGAAATGCAGCCGGTAAAAAAAATACCTAATGTCTTAGAATTACACATAATAATGATTTTAAGCACTTTTATTAGATTGTAATTTAATAAAACCAATTGAAAACTTAACACTCTAAGCTCCGTTGTTTAGTGTTTTAAAGCATAAAACAGAATATTTAGTTACAAGCTGCAGTTGGATATAAAAGTACCAAACTACTGCACACAATGAGTGTGTGTGTTCACCTAAAACACACACATATCCAGTATGTGACCCCGTTTCCCCCCACCTTCTTCAAATCTAATGAAACCAGTGTCAAGCGTTTGTGTAGCAAAAAAATAAATTTGTGCTGCTATCATTTTAAAGATATAAATAAATGTTTCCAGAGGTCATGAAAGGTCAACCATACTCCCCTCTCCCCCACCTTCTTCAAGTCAGACAAAATTGGTGTCGATCAACTCGGGTTTGTTTGTACAGCAACATTTTTCGTCTGTGCTCTTTTTGGTTTGAAGTTGTCAATGAAAGATTAAAGGTCAAAAGGTCAACCAGCCCCTCCACGGCACCCAAATCGATCAAAGTTGGTGTCAAATGTTTGTGCTACGTTTGTGCAGTAAAATATTTTGTCATTATTAAAAAAGTTTCCAGAGGTCACCAGAGGTCGACCCAGAGTCAGATTTACAAAGTCTAATAAAAGTGATGTCAGTCAACTCAGGTACATTTGTGCAGCAATAATTTTTGTTTGTGCTGCTTTTGCTACTGAAGATAGTGATGACGACCTCTGATGACCTCTGGAAACTTTATCAACATCTGTAAAATGACAGCGTCACAAACGAAAACTTTTACAGCACAAATGAAGCACGAACATTTGACACCAATATTTGAAGAAGGTGAGAGGAGCCGTCTTCACTCAGGTCAGCTAAGTTCTCCAAACCAAACGGAACCCAGTGCTGCACAGATGCATCTTTATAAATTCAATGGCACCGGAATAGATTCACGCCTCTTGGGAGAACAGCCATCAGAGCGGATGGAACAAGGTAGTAATTTAAGCTGCTAATCAGGAATAGAAAGTGCAGCAAAGGAAGCAGTGCAGAGACACTGTGCTAAAATAAAACCTCTGGAAACTCAGCAGATGTGTGGAAGATGCAGCAGGTGAAGAGAGTCGATCAATGCTGGCTGAAAGTTGACTGTGTGTGTGTTCTGTTACTGTATTTCTTACTAGCTCTTAGTCACTAAACCTATTTTGGTGAAGTTAAAATTGGTGTGTATAAGTTTTGTTGCTGTGTTGAATTATGCTAAAGTTGTTGCTGATTTATGGATTTCTGATGCCTGCTTTTTGTTTGATTTCTTGTACAAATTATACATAGATTAAACACAAACACACAAAGGTCTTCAAACATTTATTTACTGTTAATTACGATGACAATCCACTTACAGCCAGAAAAACCACAACAATGAAGATAAGAAGATTACATTCGAATAGCAAAGAAGAAACATTTTTTAATGAAAAGTGTGGTCTTAATGTTTTGTTTTGAAATTTGCATTTCACAGGCTGCTGAATATTTAAATTTTAGAACAGATGAAATTAAACTTCTCAATGTCTCTCTTTTTCCTCCACTTGTATCCTCCTCCCGTCTCCATGGCTCCAGACATGTCACAATCGTCCATCGGTTCACCATTGGCCCAGTTCTGATATCTGACCACTTCATCACTGACCCAGAACCACAAATCCAGAGTGCAGGCGTAGCTCAGACCCATCCAGACATAATCAGTCGATGCATTCTTGACTTTCTCCTGGATCCATCTCTGATCATCCATGTTGGTGATGGTGACCAGGTCATGGTGGTGATCTCTGCAGTAGTACAAGGCGTCCTCCCAGGTTTTATTTTCTTTGATCAGGATAAATTTATCTGTCACAAAATTGATCGACACAAACATTAAAAAATAAAATAATGACCATGAACTAATTTGACAAGAACAACAGTTACATCTTTAAGTAGTTGCCTAAGAAATTACTCAAGAGTAAAAATTTGATAAAAAAGATACTTTAGTAAAAATCATAAAATCTGATTCATCATTTCTAGATGATGTCATGATACTAGCAATAATATAAAGGTGTGTGCAAATTGTCATATTTTGAAGACAAAAATAATTGAAATATTTTTTCAATTATTTTGAAAAAATATTGTTTCTAATTTCTAAAACAAATTAGAAACAACACATTTCTAAATCAATTTTCCTAGACATATAAACTAATACTTGAACAGTAGGAAATACATAAACAATATGTTACAAATAGGTAAAGTACTTCCAGGGTTCACTGTATTTTAACTTGACCTCCAAATGGCTCAGCAGGTGGAGAATAACATGAGAACAAGAGAGTTTGTGTTGGAACAGGAACTGCAGGTTTGTTTCTGGGTCCAGAGAGTTTTTAAAATATGTTTGGCCTTTATTCAATGAATATCCACAAATGTTACTCTATAGAGAATAATATTATTTTATAATAATATAGCTCAAGTAAAATTACAATATATTAGGGTTTACAACTACTACTAAAGGTCTTTTTCCCCAAAAAACTAATTAGTAAATTAGTAAATGTGAATGTACTATGTGCCTCTGATACTGATCAAATGTTGAGGCTTTTGTTTGATGCAATGACATTATCTGTGACATGCAAGAATTAAAACTTAAAACATGAATTAGAAAACTATTCACTGTAATAATGTTTAAATAAACTTATATTTGAACTAACGACTCACCATCATAACAGATGAAGGGTTTTTTATTATCACAGCTCACATTCGTCCATCTTCCTTCACCATCAAACTTAGTCATGGCACATTGACCACTGTTGGGATTGTGATTGTTAAATATTGGATTCCAGTGTCTGAAAGAGAAACTGCTTTCATCTGACCACCTCCAGGTGTCTCTGAACAGACCAATGTATGTGTGATCGCTTGTAGAGTTCATCAATTTCTCCACTTCTTCATCCTGTAGCTGCTTCGTTCCACTGATCAGGTCTGTGTGTTTCTCTCTGCAGTAACTCTGAGCTTCCTGCCAGGACTTCATCTCTTTAATTAAGTGATATTTGTGGGTTGTATTAGTTTCTGTGAAGTAATCAAACATATTTATGTTCATCTTGTTTGGACAAAAAACATATAAAAATAAATCATAAATAGACTAACATGCTCACCATTATAGCAGAGGAAATGATATCCATTACGGCACTGGGTGTCTGTCCAGTTGAGATTTTTATTCACCATCACACAGTTCTCATTTCCTCCTGCATCATTTGGTTCCCCTGGGTTCCATTTTGTCTCACTTTCATTAAACTCCACTCCAGGCAGAGACCAGTACCAAGTTTTGGTACCATGTGTTTGATCATACAGACCAATCCAAGCTTCCTTCATTTCTCCAGCTGAGATGTTGATGAGTCTCTTCATGTCCTTCATGTTAGTCACTGTGACCAGGTCAGTGTGATTCTCTCTGCAGTACTGCTGAGCTTCAGTCCAGGTCTTATTCTCATTAATGTAGTGAAACTGATAGAGCTGACAGTCCATGAAACAACACTGAGCTGAAAAATGAAACATGTTTCAGTATTTAGTACTAAATCCAGACTGATACAATAAAACACTTTGTCTTTACAAAAATCAAAATAAGTATTCTCATTCTAATTTTTGTGTGATAAAAATCCACCAGGCCTCCTCAACATCCTACTGACTGTAATGTGACAGAAACCAGAGTCTAGTTGTGTTTCAGATCAACTTACCCATCAGGAAGAGCAGAATCAGACTCCACTGCATCTTTGCTGTCAGATGAATTATTTTCCTCCAGCAGTTTGTCTCTGTTGGATGAAGAACATTTAAACAGTGAAAAGCTGCAGCTCTCCCTCCACTGGACAGAGAAACAACATTAGTAAATTTTTCACAAGTGATGTTAATAGAAGGGATAAACATCATTCATCTTTTTTGTTGAATCAGTATTAAATGTTGTGTTTCAGACACACATGTCTGAAGAGAAGCAATTTGAATATGTTTCATTAAAATATTCAAACCAGGAGGAATCCTTTTTTTGCCATAAAAACAAATTATTAAATATTATATGGCAGTGGTTCCCAAAGTGTGTGGTGCGCCCCTTGGGAGGGTGCAGTGTCATTGTAGGGGTGCACAATGAATGGAAAAATAAATAAATAAATAAATAAATAAATAAATAAAAAACCTCTCAGGTAGCTGTTCATGTTTTAACCCCATTTTTCATAGACTTTTGTTGTATGTAGGCTATTTATGATAGCATAATTGAATATAATCACAAATAAAAAAGAAATATGTCTGAAATAACACTGACAGCAAAGAAAACTTCTACAGTATAGAACTGAGAAAAAGAAAATCAGTTACACAAAAGTGTTTCACTGTAAAGATGGTTTGTAGTTTGTTTTGTTGCAACCTAAAGTGTGAAATAAACTTCAGTGGAGTTTGAAAACAAAATATGAGTTTAGGTTTATGTCTGGTTGAACGATGTGTGCCCAGGTGATTCTTTTTTTTCTGTTTTGAGGGGGATTTTATTGTAATCCATAGGGGTCCCAGAAAATCTTTGGGAACCACTGCTAGGAGAAATTAAGATGATTAATAAATATACATCTACATTTACACATATAAGGATATCATTTTGGTATTCAATTAAAAATACATTTTAATGAAAAACAGTTTTTATTCTTGGCTTGTTTCCTGGTTGACTGGGGGAAGTGTACATTAGTAACATGTGAGGGTGGAGGCAGCAGTGGGGCTTTGAGTGGACAGGAGATTATGAAGGGTTATGACTAAACAGGAAGTGAACTTAGTGGAAAATGGTGGCAGAGGGAAGGAANATCAACTTACCCATCAGGAAGAGCAGAATCAGACTCCACTGCATCTTTGCTGTCAGATGAATTATTTTCCTCCAGCAGTTTGTCTCTGTTGGATGAAGAACATTTAAACAGTGAAAAGCTGCAGCTCTCCCTCCACTGGACAGAGAAATAACATTAGTACAATTTTCACTAGTGATGTTAATAGAAGGGATAAACATCATTCATCTTTTTTGTTGAATCAGTATTAAATGTTGTGTTTCAGACACACATGTCTGAAGAGAAGCGATTTGAATATGTTTCATTAAAATATTCAAACCTGGAGGAATCCTTTTTTTGCCATAAAAACAGATTATGAAATACTATAGGGCAGTGGTTCCCAAAGTGTGTGGTGCGCCCCCTTGGGAGGGTGCAGTGCCATTGTAGGGGGGCGCAATGAATGAAAAATAAATAAATAAAAAAATAAATAAATAAATAAATAAATAAAAAACCTCTCAGGTAGCTGTTCATGTTTTAACCCCATGTTTCATAGACTTTTGTTGTATGTAGGCTATTTATGATAGCATAATTGAATATAATCACAAATAAAAAAGAAATATGTCTGAAATAACACTGACAGCAAAGAAAACTTCTACAGTATAGAACTGAGAAAAAGAAAATCAGTTACACAAAAGTGTTTCACTGTAAAGATGGTTTGTAGTTTGTTTTGTTGCAACCTAAAGTGTGAAATAAACTTCAGTGGAGTTTGAAAACAAAATATGAGTTTAGGTTTATGTCTGGTTGAACGATGTGTGCCCAGGTGATTCTTTTTTTTCTGTTTTGAGGGGGATTTTATTGTAATCCATAGGGGTCCCAGAAAGTCTTTGGGAACCACTGCTAGGAGAAGTTAAGATGATAAATAAATACACATCTACATTTTCACATAATAAGGATGTCATTTTGGTATTCAATTAAAAATAAATTTTAATGAAAAACAGTTTTTATTCTTGGCTTGTTTCCTGGTTGACTGGGGGAAGTGTACATTAGTAACATGTGAGGGTGGAGGCAGCAGTGGGGCTTTGAGTGGACAGGAGATTATGAAGGGTTATGACTAAACAGGAAGTGAACTTAGTGGAAAATGGTGGCAGAGGGAAGGAACACACCGACAGACGGACGATGATACAGCTTTTTTCAGATAAAATGTAAAATCTTTTATCTGAAGAAATTGTCCCTGAAGGGCACCTATCTAGATTTTATATTGTTTGAGATTAATAAGAGCTTTAATTAATACAATTGTCTGTAAAGATACAAGATGTACTAGAAAAGTTCAAATAAAACAAATTAGAAAATATTACATTTTATTCACTACAAAGTTAAAGTCCCAGTATCATGAAAAAGTTCTATCAAAAGTTTTAATAGACTTTTATCTATTAAAACCAGATAAAAGTCCATCAGACCTACTGACCTACAGCTCTGACCTCACACTTACATGCAGACGACAGCAGATTTGAGGCTGCATCGTTCTCTAATAAATGAGGTTTTAAATAACATCATTAACCAAATCGCAGGTTGTTTTAAAAGATAAAAATCTGTTATGTAAACAAAACATCAATATCCTCCCGATGAACCAACCTTCCTGTATGACCAGGATTCTAAGTTAATGTTTACCTGGAGTCATCTCTAACTCCTAAACCAGTTCACCATAACCATACTGACTGTTCTAGTTCAGAATTATTAACGATATTATAAAATAAGCTCTTACCTTTTCTGAATTTTGTTTCCTTTACTGCGTATCTGGACTGAAAGCCCAAAAATGACAGATTATGATCCAGCTTTGGTAAATCAACCTTTGTCAACTCAAAGGCAGTCTAGGTGTGTTTAGTTTAGTTTGAGAAAGGTTTATTTGACTTGTTGTTGGAGCAACTGGAAATATCAAACCTACGCAGATGCAAATATTGATATAAAATCCTCTTGTTCTCAACCAGGAAGTTATTTTTTCCCCAATGCAAAACTAGTAGATCAGGGACAGGCTAGAAAGTGAGTCAACAGTTATATTAATTTAATATTGTACTTTTATCTCTTTTGGTGTCCAGTGTGTCTCAAGAGTATTCACACCCCTTACACAGGTACAAGCAAACAGGATGACCTCAAAGGTCTGCCAGGCCCACAAACATTAAAGGCTCAGTTAAAAATAAAGATATGCTAGGCTGTAGACATTAAAAAACAAATAAAGTTTAATATTAATTTCAAATGAACAGGAACCTCTAACATTCTTTCTTTCTATGTCTAATTCATCTGTTTTCATCAACAGATGGAACCTAGACCAATGAATATGAATTACTGAATATGATTATTAGCTTAAACATTCTTATCAAATAAACTCTCACCTTTTCTGACTTTTGTCTTCTTTACTGTCTGTGGGTCAAACGTGATGAGACGTATGATCCTTCTTCTCTAAATCATCTGTTGTCAGCTGAGGCACTTTTAGTCTCGATGGAAAACTGGGTGTGTTTGATGTGTGTAATAGAAAATTTTGTTTTTAGCCTTATTTCATCTTTGATGCATTTTTACCATTTATTTACTGATTATATCTGCTGTATTTTTTTTATTTATTATTTTTTTTGTATTTCTGCAAGATGTGATTTTCCATTAAAGAAGTTTCCAGATAATATTTAGATGTTTTTGCAGCTGTGATAGTATAATAGACCTGAAGACATATTGGGAAAAACGCTTGATCTGGAAATAGTCTTGAAGGACTGACATGTGGAAAGTAGTTTGTACCCTTGTGTGACCCAGAACCCAGGAATAACTGACAAAGTAGAATTAGAAGTTTTTCCTGAAATCCTTATCCGTTCTCTTTCCTGCCATAAAATCATCCCCTCCAAGAGATGAAGGACAGATGATGAGGTGGAGGTCAGGATTGTCTCTGTGGTCCATCTGGCAACAGAGGTCAGACTTTGGGTGGCTCTTTTCCTTGCTGTGACTCTATAACAATGTGATGATGCTGCGTTCAGGGCTCTTCCGATTGCGCTCAGTGAGACGGGTCTTCGAACGCTTTCGCCTTCAATTATAGAAACTTTAAGATAAAAATTAAACTTTCTCTTACTATTGAAACAGATTCTCATTCTTTGATCAATTCAATTTCCATAAGGTGTTTTTAGAGCTGCTGGTAACAGGAAATGTAAAATGTACGCTGATGCAAATAATGGTAGCAGATCCCTGTTCCCAACCAGGAAGTTTTTTTTTATTTGCAATGCAAAACAAATAGATCAGGGGAAAGGATAGAAAGATATTCCATTTTTTATAATTTAATATTCTATTTTTAAGCTTTATAGTGTACAGTGTGTTTCAAAATTATTAATCCCTGTCATGAAATGCAGTTGGTGAGATGATGAGGCAGACGCTGAGGACCCAGGTAGAGATGATGAAATGATGATTATAATGTTGATGAGGCAGCAGAGTGAGAGAGGAAGGCTAAGGCTCAACAACTGGTAGCAAACTGGAATAACGAAGGACAACGCAGCGAGACAGCCTGACCAGACGAATACTCTGTAGATAAGGAACAAAGAACCCAGGTGGGTTTAAATACACAGGGAGTAATCACAGAACGAGACACACCTGGGAACAATCCAGGGGAAGACAGGACAGCATGAAGACACACTAATTTAGAGAACCTNCCACAAACATTAAAGGCTCAGTTAAAAATAAAGATATGCTAGGCTGTAGACATTTAAAAACAAATAAAGTTTAAAATTAATTTCAAATGAACAGGAAGTCAGTATAAGGGAAATCCTCCTTCATTGCTGAAGTTAAAAGTCAAAGCAGTGGCATCTGTAATTGTGTAGGCGCCCATTAAAATGCATTAAGTTCTTTGTTAATTTATTTAAAAAAAAAAGAATCTGTCCCAACCTCTGTTTGACAGCCATATAATCCTGTAGACCAGGGGTCCCCAAACTATGGGACATAGACCAAAATCATTTGGTCTATGGATGCTGCAGCTGTTCACTGTTTAAATGTTCTTCATCCAACAGAGACAAACTGCTGGAGGAAAATAATTCCTCTGACAGCAAAGATGCAGTGGAGTCTGATTCTGCTAAAGCTTTAGCTGAATCAGCTTTAGCTGAATTTAGCTTTAGCTTAAAGCTTTAGCTAAAGCTTTAGCTAAAGCTGCTAAAAAAATCTTTAGCTGTTTTAAACAGCTAAAGCTTTTGAACAGCTTTAAGCTAAAGCTGTTCAAAAGCTTAAATCCGTTTGAACAGCTTTAGCTTAAAGCTGTTCAAACGTGTGTAAACATACGGTCGCTCATACGGATAGAGCGACCATATGTTTTCTACGCTCCTTCACCCTTACGTACCTTCCTTTGGGGGGGAGGCGCCGATTTAGGTTTTCACATCCACCTGAATAATATGTAGTTGTGCCCCTGGTTGGCATTTAACTTCAAAGATAAGCTTGTGATGCCATTTATAATTACCGTATTTTCCGGACTATAGGGCTCACCTAAAAGCCTTAAATTTTCTCAAAAATCAGCAGTGCGCCTTATAATCCTGAGCGCCTTATGTGTGCACTGAATTCCAAAATCTGTCCCTGACACAGAGACGTAAAGTGTACAGTACGTACGATGGCAGCGATAAACCAAATTGCCCAGCTGTTCAATTCAGACACAGAAGAGGAAGACTTTGATGGATTTGTGAAAGAAGAATAAAAAATAAATTGAGTGTGTTGCTACATAGTAGAATAAAGTTCAACTAAACTTTCTGTTTTGTTTCTGTTAAGTTTTTTTTTTTTTTTTTTTGCTGACCATATGTTTTAGCATGCGTCTGGTAATGGGTTAACAAATGGACGCCATAATTGAGAGTGCGCCTTATAATCTGGTGCGCCTTATGGTCCAGAAAATACGGTACATTTCTTTTAGTAAAACTGGTTAAGACTGGATTGTAAAGTGTTGAATTTCTGATGTTTATCAGAAACACTTTAGGTGCTGGAATTTCCCACACACACCGTTTGTCTCTGCCATTTGCAAACAGATAGCAGCCGCTCTTCATTGGCATATCATTTCTCGTGTAAAGTGGAAGCAGTGAATTAATGTGAGACATAAGGAAGAAAATGTTTTAAATGTTCTCCTCCAGCCATTCAGATCCAGTTAATAAATACAGGTAAGATACACAAGCACACACACATTCCTGCACACGGCTGTATGGATATATGCCAGGTTCATTTATATCAGTATTATTATTTAGAGGATTTTTTTTAAATCTGAGAATTCATTTTCATTTACAAAAACAAATGAAATATGAGGAACAGAACACAGAATATAATATATAATAGGCTCTTCCACAGTAACTACATTGGTACAAGAACAAAACTTTACAATTTTTTTTTTATCATAAATTCATTTTTTTATGATAAAATAAAAACCTCCAGTGACCAAAAAACATTCATATTCATATATGAATGTTTGTACTTTTGGAAATAGTGGATAAGTACAGATGGACTATCATAACCAAAACCAAAAGTACTTAATTGAAAATGTATTAAGGACGTTAGAAATGATATTACATTCTTTTCAAAATATTACAATTCCAGAATAAATAGCTGTTTCTGGATGCGCTTTGCAAAACTCACAGTTGGGGTCGACTGGTTTAATATAGTTTAACATTTATTAAATAGCAGGAATTAAATGCAACTGTTTAAATAAGTGGGATCCCATGTGATGATTTTAACATAGAGACATCGCAGCCAATCAGAACGACAGACCAGAAGCGGCTTCTTTGGAAAGAAAAAATAAATAAATTAACACTTGTAATAACATAAATAATGCAAATTGGAGAGTAGTAGGAGAAGAAATTGGAAATAAGTGGTCAGTATAATTTAAGCCAATCTAACTTTAAGCTTTATCAAAAAGTGAAGTTGAAGCCTAGACGTAAAAGTAGACATGATGTTTGACTCAGACTAAAATATAAGAAAAGACAAGACAAAAAAACTTCTTCAGACTCAACAGCTTTTATTGTTTAATAACAATGTTGAAGTAAAGTATTAATATGTAGATCTATTTAAAACAGTGATAATAAACTGAACAACATTTTTCTTACTTAACAGCTAAAACAAGATTACGCAACCTATCAGGATTTATTTAAAGAATAAACAAGTTCTAGTTAATCCTCCACACACTCACTGATTACTTATAGAGAGCTGAATGTAATATAATAAGTGGCTGAAAAAGGGAATATAATGTAAGCTATGTTCTGTTAGTAAAGATAAGTATAGATGTTTAATTTAAAAAAAACACAAGAAAAATAGAATGACCCTATAGAATAATTATAGTTGCGATGATTTGGTAGGATAATTAGTTTTATAATAACAAAAAACATCTGTTGTGTTTTTATATAATCCTAAATATGTTTATAAAAACGTATAAGTAACTTGCAGCAAAACAGCAGTTTGAAAAAATAAAAAGAACTTAAAGATAGATTTAAATCTTCAAACAAATAAGCCATTAATATTTACTTCTCATAATCCAAAATATATATGTGAAATTTTAAATGTAACTTTGGAAACAAAACGATCAAAAGCCAAAGGCTAACATCTCAGTATTTATCAGTATTTAGAACAGATGAAATTAAACGTCTCGCTGTCTTTTTTTTCCAGCCACTTATGTCTTCCTCTCGTTTCCATGGCTCCAGACACGTCACAGTCGTCCGTCTTTGGACATGAGGCCCAGTTCTCATAGCTGACCACCTCGTCACTGACCCAGAACCAGAAATGAAGAGTCCAGGCGTAGTGCAGTCCAATCCAGACATAATCAGTCGATGCGTTCTTGACTTTCTCCTGGATCCATATCTGATCCTCCATGTTGGTGATGGTGACCAGGTCATGGTGGTGATCTCTGCAGTAGGTCAAGGCGTCCTCCCAGGTTTTATTTTCTTTGATCAGGATCACCTTATCTGTTATGTTTGTGAGGAGACAAGAGTTAATGGCATTTATTTATGTTACTTTACAGAAAAAGGAGAAAAAAAATTATCTTTGGTTCCAAATATTTTCAAATTCCTTTTTTTTTCTTTAACCAGATGTGTGGATGCAGATGACTTGAGATATTGTGACACAGGAGCCGTCACGAGCCGCCACTTAGCTATGAGTCTGTGTCAGCATGAGAGCACGCCCACACACACATACACACAAACATACACAATCGCTAACGTGCTTCAGTTAACATATCCATCCTAACCTGTTATTTTCAGCTTCAAATATTTTCCCAGTTCTATTTTCAAGCAGGGCTGTTTCCGGATTGTGGCGCCGGGATGGAGTCACATGATGTCATCAGAACGTAATGAGTGTCTTCTATATTGATTGTTTCATTTTTGATCACAGGTTTATTTATTTATATATATTTTTCTTTGGTATTGTTTATTATTTATGTATGCTTTAAGAGTTTACTTGAGTTAGAAGTAATTGATTAGTTATTTCTGCTTGTTTTGTCTTTCCGTGGGCGGAGCCTGTGGCTTTAAAAGCAGGGCTCTGCGCCACAGGGAGTCAGTCTGTGGTTGGACTCCTGACAAGCCACACTGACGGTGATGGACTCCTGCACTGAAGGTACTGCTGGTTGTCTGTTTTTAACCTGCTTTGGATGTCCTTTGTATATATTCTGCACCTGTCATCTTTGTTCATGTGAAAAAAAGCACAATGAATTTCACTGAAGTGATCTCCGGCCTTGGCCAATCATTTTTGGTTTCCCAAGTCATAATAAAACCCCATCACAGATATATGCAAATACATTGAGAAAAAGCTACGTAGAAAATATTAATAGATTCAAATCTGATTCCTTACATGACTTTTGACATTAACGTCCTTAAGTGAGACAAAAATATTACTAACCATCATAACAGATGAAGGGTTTCCTTTCATCACAGTTCTCATTCTTCCATCTGCCTCCATCATCAAACACAGTCATGGCACATTGACCACTGACAGATTCTGAATTGTTATAGTCATCATGCCAGTGTCTGAATGAGAAACTGCTTCCATCTGACCACCTCCAGGTGTCTCTGAATAGACCAGTGTATGCTTTACTGTCTGAAGAGTTCATCAATTTCTTCACTTCTTCATCCTGCAGCTGCTTCGTTCCACTGATCAGGTCTGTGTGTTTCTCTCTGCAGTAACTCTGAGCTTCCTGCCAGGACTTCTTCTCTTTAATCAAGCGGTATTTACAGAATGTATCCGCTTCTGTGGAGTAAACAGAAAATATACATTTTTATAACTATTTTTAAGATAAACATAAAATCAGATTCACTGGCAGAAGGATTGAAAGGAACCATTCCTTTCTTTTAAGAGTGAAATTGATACTTTAATTTTGTTTGTTTTTTTGTTAAACATTTATCCAGATTGTTTTATCAGACAATCTACAGAGTTTAAATTCTGTGTTTTTTTAATACTCACCTTCATAACAGAGGAAATATTCAGGCCAATGACAACCCTGATCTAGCCATTTGAGATTTTGATACACAGACCCACAGTTCTCATGTTTTCCTTGATTTCCATTATCAGTCGGTTCTCCTGTGTTCCAGTTTGTCTCACTTTCATTGAACTTCACTCCAGGCAGAGACCAGTACCATGTTCTGTTAAATTCTGGTTTACTGATCAGACCAATCCAAGCTTCCTTCATTTCTCCAGCTAAGATGTTGATGAGTCTCTTCATGTCCTTCATGTTAGTCACTGTGACCAGGTCAGTGTGTTTCTCTCTGCAGTGCTGCTGAGCTTCAGTCCAGGTCTTATTCTCATTAATGTAGTGAAACTGATAGAGCTGACAGTCCATGAAACAACACTGAGCTGTAAACATAAACAATGGTGATATTAAATTAGGATGATTTCATCAATACACAATATAGGCTATAAGTTTCAAAATAATATGATTACAACTTTTACTGAAGTTTCTGCTTGAAGAGGTATCTCTGTTTCCTCGTAGTCTAGTTGTGTTTCAGATCAACTTACCCATCAGGAAGAGCAGAATCAGACTCCACTGCATCTTTGCTGTCAGATGAATTATTTTCCTCCAGCA
>NW_006800711.1:109787-113021 GCF_000485575.1 Poecilia formosa | reverse complement strand
TCTTACCTTTTTCTGAATTTTGTGGCTCAAACGTAACAGATGTCTGGTCCTTCTTCTTTAAATCAGCCTCTGTCAGCTGAGGTACTTTTAGTCGATATGAACAAATGTTTGTGTTTGACGTGTTTTTAGAGCTGCTAACAGGAAATGTCAAACATATGCAGATGCAAATAATGGCAGCAGATCCCTCTCTTCTCAACCAGGAAGCTGTTTTTTTCCCCAATGCAAAACTAGTAGATCAGGGAAAAGGATAGAAAGTTTTTGAATATTAAAATTGATGGGTGTACTCTTTCTATGAAAACCAAAAACAACATGGCCGTACCTCACAGGAAATGTATTATGAACGTCAGAAATTACATTAAATGATATTCAAAATGTTCTTCTGATATGACAGTTCCAGAATAAATGACTGGATGTTTTTTTTTGCAAAACTTACATTTGGAGTCTATTGTTTTATATATTTCATTGTGTATTGATTAGTAGGATAAACTACATCACAGGTGTCAAACTCCAGTCCTCAAGGGCCGCTGTCCTGCAACTTTTAGATGTGTCTCTGCTGCACCACACCTGAATAGAATAATTAGGTCATTTGCAAGGCTTTGGAGAACTGATCTACACAAGAAGGAGGTAATTAAACCATTTCATTCCAGTGTTTTGTACCTGTGGCACATCTAAAAACTGCAGGACAGCGGCCCTCGAGGACTGGAGTTCGACACCCCTGAACTACATGCAGCAGTTTAAATAAATGAGGTCTCGTGTGATGATTTTAACAGAGACATCACAGCCAATCAGAACGCCAGACCAGAAGTGGCTTCTTTGGAAAGAAAAAAAAACATTGAATTAACATTTGTAATAATAGAAATAATGAAAATTTGAGAGTAGTAGGAGATGAAAGTCAGGATAACCTAAACTAAGCTTTATCAAAAAGAAAATGTAAGTCTACATGTAAAATTAGACATGATGTTTGACTCACAGACTAAAACATAAGAAAAGACAAAAAAACTTCTTCAGACTCAACAGCTTTTATTGTTTTATAACAATGTTGTAGCAAATTATTAATATTTAAATCCATTTAAAACAGTGATAATAAACTGAACAGCATTTTTTTTTACTTAGAAGCTAAAACAAGATTACGCAACCTATCAGGATTTATTTACAGAATAAACAAGTTCTAGTTAATCCTCCACATACTTACTGATTGTTTATAGAGAGCTGAATGTAATATAATAATTGGCTGATCAAAGTGAATAAAATGTAAACTATGTTCTGTTAGAGAAAAGTATAGATGTTGAATTAAAAAAACACAAGAAAAGTAAAATAAACCTAAAGAATAATTATAGTTGTAATAGCTTGGTAGAAATATTAGTGTTATAATAATTAATCAGTTGTTTGTTTTTTTTTATGTAAATACAATTCTAAGTATGTTTGCAAAGATTTAAAAGTAACTTGCAGCAAAACAGCACTTTGAAAAAAAATAAAATAAAAGCAGATTTAATCCTTCAAACAAATAACCCCAAAATATTTCCTTCATATAATCCAACATACACACTCTGAAAAATGACCAGTTTCTCTGATTTTACTCTTTATAGGTCTGTGTTTGAGTCAAATGAACATTGTTCTTTTTGTCCTATGAACTACTGAAAACATGTCTCCGAAACTCCAAGCGAAAATTTCATATTTATCTGCAGAAAATGAGAATCACGAAAAAGATGCAGTGCTTTCAGACCCCAAACAATACAAAGAAAACAAGTTCATATTCATTTAGAAAAAACAATATAATGTTTTGAGATCAATATTTGGTGGAATAACCAGGAAGTTTTCATTGGGGTTCAGTGCAGGGGCTCTTGGTGTTTTCCAGAGCTGAAATTTTAAACTTAACTTTGGGAACAAAACAATCAAAAGTCAAAGGCTAACGTCTCAGTATCTATCAGTATTTAGAACAGATGAAATTAAACGTCTCGCTGTCTTTTTTTTCCAGCCACTTATGTCCTCCTCTCGTTTCCATGGCTCCAGACACATCACAGTCGTCCATCTTTGGACATGAGGCCCAGTTCTCATAGCTGACCACCTCGTCACTGACCCAGAACCAGAAATGAAGAGACCAGGCGTAGTGCAGACCAATCCAGACATAATCAGTCGATGCATTCTTGACTTTCTCCTGGATCCATCTCTGATCCTCCATGTTGGTGATGGTGACCAGGTCATGGTGGTGATCTCTGCAGTAGGTCAAGGCGTCCTCCCAGGTTTTATTTTCCTTAATCAGGATCACCTTATCTGTCAGGGTTGTGAGGAGAAAATAGTTAATGGCATTTATGTATTTATTTAACAGGAAAAAGGCAGGAAAAAAGTATTTTTGGTTCCAGGGAAACATTTTCAAATTCCATCTTTTAAATAGACATGTGGATGTACACCTGTATGTCATGAATTATTAAATTCTTTCCAAATACATTGACAAAACGGTACATAGAAAATATGTTGTAATCAGTTGTTTAATTGTTTCAAATCTGATTTTTTACATTACTTTTGACATGAATGTCTTTATATGAATAAAAAAACATTACTCACCATCATAACAGATGAAGGGTTTCTTGTCATTACAGCTCTCGTTCTTCCATCTGCCTTTATCTCTAGGCACAGCCATGACACATTGATCTCTGTTGTGTTCTACATTTTTAAAGTTTTTATTCCAGTGTCTGAAAGAGAAATTGCTTCCATCTGACCACCTCCAGGTGTCTCTGAATAGACCAATGAATGGTTTTCTGTGTGTAGACTTCATCACTTTTTCCACTTCTTCATCCTGTAGCTGCTTCGTTCCACTGATCAGGTCTGTGTGTTTCTCTCTGCAGTAACTCTGAGCTTCCTGCCAGGACTTCTTCTCTTTAATTAGGTGATATTTATGGGTTGTGTTAGTGTCTGTGGAGTAAACCATTATTTTAACGTCACATGATATATGCATTTCTTGCTTTATTTAGGAAGAGCAAACTATCACAGTGATACTCACCATTGTAGCAGAGGAAATATCTTTGGATAGAGCAACTCGCATATCCCCATGTAGAAGTATTTACCAATAACCCACAATTCTCCCGTTTTCCACAAACATTAGGTTCTCCTGGGTTCCATATTGTCTCGTTGTCATCAAACTCCACTCCAGGCAGAGACCAGTACTGTCTTCTGTCACCTTCTGTTTGATTATACAGACCAATCCAAGCTTCCTTCATTTCTCCAGCTGAGATGTTG
>NW_006800711.1:101900-108608 GCF_000485575.1 Poecilia formosa | reverse complement strand
TGAATTTTCTCGTTTCATAATTTCAATATTCAAAGCAGGACGGGGACTTTTTTTCACAAGAAAACCATTCATACACACAAGCATAAACAAGTAGATGAAACAACTTCGGCAAGCAGACGGGGAAAAACACCCAACATTTTCATGTAACATATGCAAACACGCTCTTCATAAAACCAAAAGTCTTTGTTCAGTATTTCATGTTACCAGTGAGGTCTGAGCTGCACAGATGGTGTATTATTACACAGCTAGTTGTTTTTTTTTGTTTTTGTTTTTTTTTTTGCCAGTCTGACAAAAGTGAGGTTGCTTTATTGCACCATCCGGTCTTTATGTCCAAGAATGTAAGAAGTGGGAATCAAACCAGTGACCTACTGATTGAAGAGCATTCGCCTGCCACTGTCAGAATAATGAAAGTTCTTAATTACATTTTTCTTCCTGTCAAACATCCTCCAGTCACTAGATGGCAGCAGTGCTCTAACTAATCAACAGTGTAGTAGAAGAAGTAGCGTACTCAGTGTACACTGGTGTACAGAGTCGAGAAGAGATGGAGAAGATTATGGCAGTCAAAAGAAAAATGGCGGAGGCTGGCTAGGCTTTACAGTTGACGAGAAGGAAAACACATTAGCGATATCAATCAACTTCGTGTACATGCTGCTAAACCTGCTAATGATGTAGAAATAATTTCACCGTTGCGGGAAAACTGCTTATCTGCTGGCCATGCTTGCTAGCTTGAGCATTCAAGTGGAAGGCTCTGCTGACGTTTGTTGAGAATAAATAATTAATTCTGTGTTTTCCTTCTAACTCTGTTAGCTAGTTGCTAAGCTAAAGCTACAATAAATGATGTGTTAGGAAACACCCTCAAATATAAGATTACAGGATGCTAGGAGCTAGGGAACGCCCTCTGAGTCGTAACTTAGGTAGAGGCAAACAAAGGAGATCACAACCTCTTCTGGTGGGGCGGGGGGGCATTTTCGTCTGTTAGCTCTTAAAGGTAGCAGGTCATAACGGACCAGCTGTATTTTGGAATTAATAAATGGAATTCATGAATTCAACTCACTGACTCTTCTGTAACCTCATACATCAAGAACTCAGCATGGAGAACGTTTAATTCTCCACACATGGAAGACATTGAGCTGAAGCTAAAAAGAAGAGAAGCTACACTGTGAACTCAAATGGTGATCTAAAATCAACATCTGTAAAATTTTAATTAAAATATTATGTCGGGTGTAATTAAGCCTCGGACCAAGGGCTGACTACAAAGTTAATCAGTTGGGTTGGATCTGGCTCAGACACAATGATTTTGCAGACTGTGTCGACAAAACCCCGATCTAAACTCCAGCACAGATTTCCCCTCCACATGTGGAATAGCAGGAAGTTGTGAGGCTGCAAGTTCAGACCACAACAGGTGAAGCACTCATAATTTAGGTAGATAAAATGATTATTAATAACTACATATTATTACAAAATTATTATTACAAATTATAATAACTACAAATTATTGTGAACAATAATATGTGGTAATTATTTGGGTCACACTTTTTGTCTCTGTAGAGAAAATGTGTTCATCTGCTGGATGTGTTGATGGGATCTGGATATCTGGATATTAATTAACCCAAATAAAATTTAATGCAACTGAATAACCTCTTAATATCATTAGTATTATTTAAAAATTGATGGGTCAAAATATGATGTGACAAATATTTTTGATGTGATCAGTCTTAGCAACCTCTAGCTAAGACCCTCCTCTCTTCTCTGATTGGTTGGTTCTGACAAAGCAGCCTATAGAGGGATGATTTGTTTGTCAACACACTGGGCTACAACTTTGTATCACACTGTGGTAAAATAAATTGTTATTAATTTGGCATTGGACACATTTTAATGACCCATGCACGTTACATTCAGGGTCATTATGTCATATATAGTCCAAAATGTATTTGTGAGAATTCAAAAGTAACTTAGAGCAAAACAGCACGAAACGGATAAACTGTTTCAGTATTTAGAACAGATGAAATTAAACGTCTCACTGTCTTCTTTTTCCAACCACTTATGTCCTCCTCTCGTTTCCATGGCTCCAGACATGTCACAGTCGTTCATCTTTGGACATGAGGCCCAGTTCTCATACCTGACCACCTCGTCACTGACCCAGAACCAGAAATGAAGAGTCCAGGCATAACGCAGACCAATCCAGACAAAAGGAGTCGATGCGTTCTTGACTTTCTCCTGGATCCATCTCTGATCATCCATGTTGGTGATGGTGACCAGGTCATGGTGGTGATCTCTGCAGTAGGTCAAGGCGTCCTCCCAGGTTTTATTTTCTTTAATCAGGATCACGTTATCTACATCAAGAAGCAATAAAAACACTACATCAGTGCAATTACAGCTTCATTTATCTCAAGACACAGAGCCTTGAACAATTTAAAAGATCTGAAATGTTTCATATTTCTACATGTCTTATGCAATTTATGTGTAGATGTGACAATTTTTTAATAGATTTAGTATTTATATGACAGAAAGACTTCAACAGTATAATAAAGCTCTTTTATTTCTTCCTACATATTCACTTAGATTTAAAGACGTCCTATTTCAGCAAAAACTCACCATCATAACAGATGAAGGGTTTTCTTTCAGCACAGTTCACATTCTTCCATCTGCCTTTACCATCAAATACAGTCACGGCACATTGATCTCTGTTGTGTTCTACATTTTTAAAGTCTTTTTTCCAGTGTCTGAAAGAGAAACTGCTTCCGTCTGACCACCTCCAGGTGTCTCTGAACAGACCAATGAATGATTTACTGCTAGTAGACTCCATCACTTTCTTCACTTCTTCATCCTGTATCTGCTTCTTTCCACTGATCAGGTCTGTGTGTTTCTCTCTGCAGTAACTCTGAGCTTCCTGCCAGGTCTTCTTCTTTTTAATCAAGTGATATTTGTGGGTTGTGTTGGTTTCTGTGAAGTAATTAGGTAAATTCACATCACACATAAATTCCTTCTAAGCTTCTTTATTTCATTTAGAATCTAAAACAAAGTGTCTAAAGAAACCATGTGGTTATGTAGAGAAAAAAAATAGCAAGTAAATCAGTCATGGATTCTCACCATTGTAGCAGAGGAAATATCTTGTAGTAGAGCAACTCACATCTCCCCATTTGGGAGTTTTAATCAGATACCCACAGTTCTCAGTTTCATTATCAGATGGTTCTCCTGTTTTCCGTTTGGTCTCACTTTCATTGAACTCCACTCCAGGCAGAGACCAGTACCATGTTCTGGTAAATTCTGGTTTACTGGTCAGACCAATCCAAGCTTCACTCTTATCTTTTGCTGAGATGTTGATGAGTCTCTTCATGTCCTTCATGTTAGTCACTGTGACCAGGTCAGTGTGTTTCTCTCTGCAGTACTGCTGAGCTTCAGTCCAGGTCTTATTCTCATTAATGTAGTGAAACTGATAGAGCTGATAGTCAATGAAGCAACATTCACCTATGGACATAAAATGTAATTCTGCATGTGTTACTAAAAACTAACACATCCACCAGGGTTTGTAGAATAACTTGGTTTAAAAAGGCTTTTCTTGCCATTATATTTTCTTTATGATGAAGTTGAATCTGTATTTTGACAGAAACCAGAGAGTCTAGTTGTGTTTCAGATCAACTTACCCATCAGGAAGAGCAGAATCAGACTCCACTGCATCTTTGCTGTCAGATGAATTATTNTGATGAGTCTCTTCATGTCCTTCATGTTAGTCACTGTGACCAGGTCAGTGTGTTTCTCTCTGCAGTACTGCTGAGCTTCAGTCCAGGTCTTTTCCAAATTAATGTAGTGAAACTGATAGAGCTGACAGTCCATGAAGCAACATTCACCTACGGACATAAAATGTAATTCTGCATGTGTTACTAAAAACTAACACATCCACCAGGGTGTGTAGAATAACTTGGTTTAAAAAGGCTTTTCTTGAGTGTTCTCATTCTATTTTCTTTATGATGAAGTTGAATCTGTATTTTGACAGAAACCAGAGAGTCTAGTTGTGTTTCAGATCAACTTACCCATCTGGAAGAGCAGAATCAGACTCCACTGCATCTTTGCTGTCAGATGAATTATTTTCCTCCAGCAGTTTGTCTCTGTTGGATGAAGAACATTTAAACAGTGAAAAGCTGCAGCTCTCCCTCCACTGGACAGAGAAACAATGAGAGCAGAGAGATGAAGACAGAGAGAGCAAACCTTCCTGCTGTGTCAGCATAATATCATGTCATGCTGACATAATATTAGTCATGATATTAATAATAAAAAATAACCAAAGTGTTAATGAGATTAAAACTTACAGCTGTTTCCTTATGTCCCTCAGTGAATTAGATCTTTTCTTGCTGCTCTGCTGCAAACTGATTCATCTAAACTGTTGCTCTCTTAGTTTCCCTGGTCTTCAAACAGCAGGAATCATTTCAAATTTTAAATATTCAAAACAGGGCAGGAAATTGTTCCAGAAACCAAAACCGTGCCTAGGAGGAAATAGGAAGAAACCATAGATGAACCAAACCCTAGGGGGGAAAAAAAAATATATTTTTTTAAAAATATATGTAAATACACACCTGAGAAAACTGACAGTGCTCATTCAGTTTCACACACTGCTCAGGTTTCATCTGGACACATGGTGTATTATGACACTGCTAGATATAGTTTGCACCATGGTGTAACTTTGCCTTTTAAATAACATCCATGTTGTTTTATAATCATATTCATCACATGTTCAGATCAGGAAGTTGTTTACTCCCACTATTAAAACTGACAAATATCTGTACAATGTCATAATGCATAGCATTTATTATTATTATTATTATTCTACTTTCTGTTTCTTTTTTTATGGAAGACGGTGCATTAAAGCATCAGTAGGAAACTCTTATAAAATACATATATATTTTTTCAGATTTGTTAAAACCGTCACCATATCTAAAATGAAACAGAAAATTTGTGAAAAAAATGAGCTCCTTTGGCTCCTTTTTGTGGTCCTGCCACCATCTGCAGAAATACACACCAGTCAGAAACGACCAGTCCGTCTGTGCTGCATCAGTATTGCTTGTGTGTTCGCTCTGTTTACACTCCCCCTTCATCTTTTATAATTTTATATTTTTGAAACATTGCCATGGTGAAATGGTCATGTAGGTTATGAAGAAAAACAATATAATACAGTAATTTTAAAGAAGAAGAAACATTTTTCACGATTCTTTAAAATTTGCGTTTCTCATTGGCTACAAACCCTGAGAGCAGCATTTTTAACATGTTTCATGATGAGGCCTGAGCAAAGGAACTGGAGCCAAACAGCAAAGAAAGAAGTCTGAAAATGTGTGTGTTTTTTCATGAGAACAGCTTCTGATTTAAAATAAAGCCTGAAAATTAAAAACAGCCAAAACACACACATGTGCTTCCTCGTTGAATAATTGAAGTGGATGTTTTATATTGATGATCTGCAGAAAAATTTCCTCAGTGAAACGTCGAAGTGCTTTTGATGCAGATCACTGAATAGCAACTACTGAGAAAGACATTTGAATAGTCAAACCAGGGCGAGGCCATCGTTCTTCTGGAAACTATTTATGAACCATGAAAAGGAAAGGATGTTTGTTTCTGTGTTGCCCTGCGACAGACTGGCGACCTGTCCAGGGTGACCCCGCCTCTCGCCCAGAACGATAGCTGGAGATGGGCACCGGCGACCCTCCCGATCCCACTGAGGGACAAGGGTGTACAGAAAATGGATGGATTGATGGATGGAAAAGGAAAGGAAAATGAAAGTGAGATGAATTGACCAATTAAAAGCTTTGGTAGTAATTTAAAGAAATCTGATGAGAAAAAAAAAAACATAATCTTTGCTTAGCTCGAATGTAACCGATGAGGATTCAACTGAACCCAATTGCTGGATAAATTAAGCTCCCACTGAATCATTCATTTCAAAACTGCGGAAACTTTTATTATTAATTATACAATGTATTAGGTGAAGAGCTTTACCAGTTTATTTATGTTCAGTGTTCATGTTTTTTCTTTCTTATTATTATTATTTTTTTTTTTTTGAGAGGGAGTCCTCTCGGTCAGGACTCCCTGAAAAAAGAGGTTTATATTCTCAAAAAAATGCAACAGCGTATGTCCTCCTTAGAGTTATTTTACTGTTAACGCTCATTTTTTAATACGTTTTTTTTTTTTTTTTTTTTTTGATGTTTTAGATTTTTTTCTGAGATCTGAATAAATGCTGGGAGTCATTATCTGCTTTCTGATACAAATAAAAAAACAACAGATAATTGCTTGAATTTGAATTGTCTGGAGTGTTGGAGGAGGGGTTTGAACATAGTGATTAATCGGATTAATCACAGTGATGGGCTGTGATTAATCTCATTACATTTTTTAATTGATGGAGTTTATGTGACAATTTAAGAAAAAATTACAAACAATTGAGTTTAATTTCTATCATGACTATAGTACTCTTGGTGAGCGACTTAAATCTTCTTTACCTATTTTTCCTGCTATGTTCTTGAGGATATTTATCAGATTCTGCTGCCAGAATCTTTTTATAAAAACATTTTGAGACCGGATCATCTGTTCTGCCATCTGCTGATCAAGTCTTTCATTGTCATTTCTCTACATGGGAAATGAGTGACATCTTTTTTAATCAATCCACGCAGTTCAACCCAAAATTATTCACACCACTGATCTGACTCAGATTTAAAAGAATCTTAAAATTAT
>NW_006800711.1:98874-99999 GCF_000485575.1 Poecilia formosa | reverse complement strand
CCCAGGTTTTATTTTCTTTGATCAGGATCACGTTATCTGCATCAAGACACAATAAAAACACTAGATCAGTGTAACTGTAGCTTCAATTATGTCGAGACACAAAACCTGGGCAACAAGAACAATTTAACAGGTCTGAAATGGTTCATATTTCTACATGTTTTATGCAATTTCTGTGTAAATGTGACAATTTATTTTAATAGATTTAGTATTTATCTGACAGAAAGACTTCAATGGTATCATAAAGCTATTTTATTTCTTCCTACATATTCACTTAGATTTAAAGATGTTTCCTTATTTCAGCAAAAACTCACCATCATAACAGATGAAGGGTTTTCTTTCAGCACAGCTCACATTCTTCCATCTGCCTCCATCATCAAAGACAGCCATGGCACATTCATGACTGATGGATTTTGAATTATTAAAGTCTTTATTCCAGTGTCTGAAAAAGAAACTGCTTCCATCTGACCACCTCCAGGTGTCTCTGAACAGACCGGTGTATGCTTTACTATCTTGTTTTAAAGGCTCCATACATTTCTTCACTTCTTCATCCTGTAGCTGCTTCTTTCCACTGATCAGGTCTGTGTGTTTCTCTCTGCAGTAACTCTGAGCTTCCTGCCAGGACTTCACCTCTTTAATTAAGTGATATTTATGGGTTGTGTTGGTTTCTGTGGAGTGAACAGAAAATGTAAATCTTTTATAACTATTTTTAAGATAAACACAAAATCAGGTTCACTGGCATCAGATGCATTGAAAGCAACGATTTCTGTTGTTTGTGAGTACAGACTTTAATTTTCTCTTTTTGTGAAATATTCTATCCACATTGTTCTATTAGACAATCTATAGAATTTAGTTCTGTGTTTTCTTAATACTCACCATCATAACAGAGGAAATATTCAGACCAATGACAGCCCTGATCTAGCCATGAGAGAGTTTGATACACAGACCCACAGTTCTCAGAACCTTGAATTCCTCTATCAGATGGTTCTCCATGGTTCCAGTTTGTCTCACTTTCATTGAACTCCAGTCCAGGCAGAGACCAGTACCATGTTCTGATGAATTCTGGTTTACTGATCAGACCAATCCAAGCTTCCTTCATGTTTCCAGCTGAGATGTTGATGAGTCTCT
>NW_006800711.1:90037-96997 GCF_000485575.1 Poecilia formosa | reverse complement strand
TGGCAGCAGTGCTCTAACTAATCAACAGTGTAGTAGAAGAAGTAGCGTACTCAGTGTACACTGGTGTACAGAGTCGAGAAGAGATGGAGAAGATTATGGCAGTCAAAAGAAAAATGGCGGAGGCTGGCAAACTCAAATGGTGAGATAAAAACAAAATCAGTAAAATTTTAAATAAAATATTACATCGGGTGTAATTCAGCCTCGGACCAAGGGCTGATTAAAACGTTAATCAGTCGGGTTGGATCTGGCTCAGACACAATCTTTGCAGACTGTGTCCAATCTAAACTCCAGCACAGATTTCCCCTCCAGATGCGGAAAAGCAGGAAGTTGTGAGGCTTTGCGTTCAGCCCACAACGGGTGAACCGTTCATAATTTAGGTAGATAAAATTATTATTGATAACTATATATTATTACATGTAGTTATTTGGGTCACACGTTTTGTCTCTGTAGAGAAAATGTGTTCATCTGCTGGATGTGTTGACGGGATCTGGATTCTCTCCTTGAATATTGATTAACCCAAATAGAATTTAATGCAACTGAATAACCTGTTAATATCATTAGTATTATTTAAAAATTGATGGGTAAAAATATGATTAATATTTTTGACGCCATCAGTCGAAATGATGGACAACAAAAAGAAGTCAACCACAACCTCTGGCTAAGACCCTCCTCTCTGCTCTGATTGGTTGGTTCTGACAGAGCAGCCTATAGAGGGATGATTTGTTTCTCAACACACTGGGCTACAACTTTGTATCACACTGTGGTAAAATAAATTGCTATTAAATTGGCATTGGATACATTTTAATGACCCATGCGCGTTACATTCAGGGTCATTATGTAATATATAGTCCAAAATGTGTTTGTGAGAATTCAAAAGTAACTTAGAGCAAAACAGCACGAAACGGATAAACTGTTTCAGTATTTAGAACAGATGAAATTAAACGTCTCGCTGTCGTTTTTTTCCCAACTTATGTCCTCCTCTCGTTTCCATGGCTCAAGACACATCACAGTCGTCCATCTGTGGACAAGAGGCCCAGTTCTCATAGCTGACCAGCTCATCACTGACCGAAAACCAGAAATGTAGAGTCCAGGCGTAGTGCAGTCCAATCAAGACAAAAGGAGTCGATGCTGCCTTTACCATGGATACTCCTGGATCCATCTCTGATCATCCATCTTGGTGATGGTGACCAGGTCATCATGATGATCTCTGCAGTAGGTCAAGGCGTCCTCCCAAGTTTTATTTTCTTTGATCAGGATAAATTTATCTGTCATGTTGGAGATAAGAAAACAGTTAACATCATTTATTTATGTAACGTCACAGAAAAAGGTTAATAAAAATGTTTCTTTGGTTTCAAAGAAACATTTTCAAATTATTTTTTTTAACCAGACATGTGGATGAAGATAATTAATAAATAATTTTGAAAAACATTAACACAAAGGTACGTAGGATATATGTTGATAGATTCAAATGTGATTTTATGCATCACTATTGACATGAACAGCCTCTCACACACACACACACACACATGCATTACTCACCATCATAACAGATGAAGGGTTTTCTTTCAGCACAGCTCACATTCTTCCATCTGCCTTTACCATAAAACACAGCAACGGCACATTGACCTCTGATGGTTTCTGGATTGTTAAAGTTTTTATTCCAGTGTCTGAAAGAGAAACTGCTTCCATCTGACCACCTCCAGGTGTCTCTGAACAGACCAATGAATGGTTTACTGCTAGTAGACTCCATCAATTTCTTCACTTCTTCATCCTCTATCTGCTTTGTTCCACTGATCAGGTCTGTGTGTTTCTCTCTACAGTAACTCTGAGCTTCCTGCCAGGACTTCCTCTCTTTAATCAAGTGATATTTGTGGGTTGTGTTGGTTTCTGTGAAGTAATTAGGTAAATTCACATCACACATAAATTCCTTCTGAGCTTCTTTATTTAATTTAGAACCTAAAACAAAGTGTCTAAAGAAACTATGTGGTTATTTAAAGAAAAAAAATAGCAAGCAATTAGCCATGCATTCTCACCATTGTAGCAGAGGAAATATCTTGTAGTAGAGCAACTCACATCTCCCCATTTGGGAGTTTCAATCAAATACCCACAGTTCTCAGTTTCATTATCAGATGGTTCTCCATCGTTCCACTTGGTCTCACTTTCATTGAACTTCATTCCAGGCAGAGACCAGAACCATGTTCTGTTAACTTCTGGTTCACTGAACAGACCAATCCAAGCTTCCCTCTGATCTCCAGCTGAGATGTTGGTGAGTCTCTTCATGTCCTTCATGTTAGTCACTGTGACCAGGTCAGTGTGTTTCTCTCTGCAGTACTGCTGAGCTTCAGTCCAGGTCTTATTCTGTTTAATGTAGTGAAACTGATAGAGCTGACAGTCCATGAAGCAACACTGAGCTGAGAACATAAAATGTAATTCTGCATGTGTTACTCAAAACTAACACATCCACCAGGGTTTGTAGAATAACTTGGTTTAAAAAGGCTTTTCTTGAGTGTTCTCATTCTACTTTCCTTATGATGAAGTTGAATCTGTTTTTTTGACAGAAAAAACAGATTCAGAGAGTTTGTTGTTTCAGATCAACTTACCCATCAGGAAGAGCAGAATCAGACTCCACTGCATCTTTGCTGTCAGATGAATTATTTTCCTCCAGCAGTTTGTCTCTGTTGGATGAAGAACATTTAAACAGTGAAAAGCTGCAGCTCTCCCTCCACTGGACAGAGAAACAATGAGAGCAGAGAGATGAAGACAGACAGGAGACACTCTGCTCGGCCTTTTTATTTAATTAAAAATAAAAATATACAACACATTAAACATGACTTAACTTTAATTTAAAAGTGAAGTTTGTCATGTACCAAAAGCAAAGTTCAGACACAGTCATCATTTTCATCTGCTTCCTTTTCTTTCCGTCTTGTTTTCTCTAAAGCTGTTCTCAGTAGATTATTTATGTTCTTTCATGACAAGCAGAGCTCCACTAACACAGCTCTGTTATAGAATATAAATATTAATATAATTATTTTAATTTTTTATTATTGAACCTGCTGAGGGTCCAGTTGACGCTGGACCCTCAGCAGGTTCAACTGGACCTGGACCAGCTATTGAACCTGAGCTGTTCCAGTGTCCTGGAGGTTGCATGGGAGTTCACCCAACCAGTCTACATGTGTTTTGTGGACTAGCAGAAGGGGTTCGACCGTGTCTCTCAGGAGGCCTTGTGGGGGGTTCTCTGGGAGTATGGGGTACCGGGCCATTTGATACGGGCTGTCAGGTCCCTGTCAGATTCTGGTCCGCATTGCCGGCAATAAGTCGGGCTCGTTTCAGGTGAGGGTTGGATTCCACCAAGGCTGCCGTTTGTCACCGATTCTGTTCATTAATTTTATGGACAGAATTTCTAAGCGCAGCTGAGGTGTTGAGGGGATCCGTTCGGTGGCCTTAGGATCACATCTCTGCTTTTTGCGGATGATGTGGTCCTGTTGGCTTCATCGGATCGTGATCTGCAGCTCTCACTGGAGTGGCTCACAGCCGAGTGTGAAGAGACCGGGATGAGGATCAGTGCCTCAAATCTGAGGTCATGGTCTTGAGCCGGAAAAAGGTAGAGTGCCTTAGGAAGAAGACCGACAGGCGGATGGGTGCAGCATCTGCCGTGAAGCGGGCGCTGCACCGGTCAGTCCTCTTGATGATCTGCTACAACAGTCCCGACTAAAAGAAACAGCAGCTGAATTTTAACATTTCATCATTTAAATATTCAAAACATCTTTCACAAAAAAAACATTAAACTATAAACAGGAAATATGGATGGAGCCGAATACAGGACAATCATGGAAGCAAACCGCTTTGAGTCTGTTTTAAACAAAACATACTCGTGTTAGAACGGCCCAGTCAAAGTTCAAACCTAAGCCCAAGCGAGAATCTGTGGCACGATCTGAAACGTTTTGCTTACAAATACTCTTCTTCTAATCTGACTGAGCCTGAGCTGCTTAGCAAAGAAGAATGAACAAAAACTTCAGTCACTAGATGTGCAAAGATGGTAGAAACAATAAAAGCTTGAAGCAAAAGGTGGTTCTACAAAATACTGACTCAGGCAGGTTGAACACCTTTGCACACCGCACTTTTCAGTTTGTTACTTGTAGAAAATGTTTTGAGTTATCTACAATATTTTTTGTCCACTTCACATTTGTACACCACTTTGTGTCGGTCTTTATTATAAAATTCCAGTGAAACATTCATTTTTGTGGATTTACTGACAAAACATGTCATTTGAAACCGATCATAACTCAATCTCATGAAAATGATCGATATAACTGTATGAAGTAAATTGAAGAAGGGTGTTTTTTTATTGTTTCTGTTTGACTTTTGACTTCCTCCCAGACAGTGGCTCATATTTGACATGAATGTGTCCCAATACTGCGATGACGTGGAAATTTCTGAATGGAGCACAGCTCTGCGCTTGTTGCAGCATCTTTTCAAGAGCATGGCAAAAAAAAGCCGAGATGACTAATTTTTCACTTTTAATTTTTAATTTTTGTTTGCTCTTGTGATATTTTAGGAAAAGTTGAGACAAATAAAGCTTAATTTCTCTCATGACTGTAGCACTCTTGGCAAACTTTTTAAATCCTCTTTACCCAACATTCCTGCAAAATTCTTGACTGGACAGATATTTATCCGATTCTGTTGCCCGGATATTTTTATAAAAACTTATCAAGTCTGTATCTTCTGTTTATCTAGACTGTTCTACCATCTGTTGATCAAGTTTTACTTCTGTCATTTCTCTAAAATTGAGTAAAAAAATTTCAATCAATCCGCGCAGTTCAAACGAAAAAATATTATTTCAACTCTAACTCATAGCTTGATTTAGCTTTAAAATAATCTTTTAATTTTAGCATGTTTCTGTTTACCGGCAGCAATGTTCACATTCTGAGGTGGCCCAGAAACAGTAAGGATTTCAATTTAATAGAGAAACTTTGCAGGGAGTTGAAGATTAGGGTGATGACAAGGAGACGTTCCAACCACAAATACCAAAGATGAATCTTTAAATCACCAGTTGAAACATTTAAAAAGTTGCTCAGCAATTATTACAAGGTTTTGATGGGTTGTGTTTCCATCATAAGTGGAAAGTGTATGAAAAGGTTGATAGGAATTTAAAAAAATTAAATTAAATTAAGTCAAACTTTAAGTTAATGCAGTCTGATGAAACAAAGTGCTTCATAGAGGTTGAAAATGATCAAAATACCAAAATAAATTACCATAAAGTTAAAACTTGTCATTTATTGTGATGAAAAAAAAATAAGCTGAAGATAAAAAGTGACAGAAAATCAATTACAGAAGAAAAGGAACATCGGTAAGATATTTGTGTAAAGTAGATGTTCAAGTATGCACAGGAGATTTAGGGGAAATAAAAAGATTTATATAACTGGAGAAACATTCACACACCAACACACAGATCAGTGTAACTTGTGAAGTGATTTTCCCAGAGGAGCATCAGCATAAATGAAGCTGGAATCGAAGAACAACTTCTGATTGCAAGATGATTCCTGGTAAAAAACTAATGTTAATATTCTGAAAGAACATGTCAAAATTATTAATTTAAAGAGCCATGTTACCATATATTTATACAATATTAAAGTAGCTAAAAATGAAAAACAAAAGTATAAATGATAGGAATCAGAATCACACATTACTGTTATGGTAAATAGAAGCACAATGAAGTTCGTTTCATTGCAGTCAATCCACAGAACAAAAAAAAAAAAAATCATCTGTAGTATAAATGATATGTGGCACATGCATGTTACTGAAAACACAAGAAAACCACATAAAACATCAAGATTTATGTAAAAAGCTCAGCGTCAATGAAAGGAAATACTTTTTCTCCCAGCAGAAAAATAAACATACAGTAAAACATTTCATAAGAACCACAAACTTAAAGGTAAAAAGAGAAAAAGCAGAGTGGAATTTATGTTTTAAAACAAATGAAATTAAATTTCTTAAGGTCATTCTTCTTTCTCCACTTATATTTTCCTCCCGTCTCCATGGCTCCAGACATGTCACATTCATCCATCTCTCCATCTAAAGCCCAGTTCTTATATCTGACCACCTCATCACTGACCCAGAACCAGAAATCCAGAGTGCAGGCGTAGTGCAGACCCATCCAGACATAATCAGTTGATGCGTTCTTGACTTTCTCCTGGATCCACCTCTGATCATCCATGTTGGTGATGGTGACCAGGTCATGGTGATGATCTCTGCAGTAGGTCAAGGCGTCCTCCCAGGTTTTATTTTCTTTGATCAGGATCACGTTATCTGCATCAAAAAGCAATAAAAACACAACATCAGTGCAACAACAGCTTCATTTATCTCAAGACACAGAGCCTTGAACAATTTAAAAGGCCTGAAATGTTTCATATTTCTACATGTTATATGGAGTTTATGTGTAGATATGACAATTTTTATAGATTTAGTATATGACAAAGACTTCAACAGTATAATAAAGCTCTTTTATTTCTTCCTACATATTCACTTAGATTTAAATACTTTGTCTTATTGCAGCAAAAACTCACCATCATAACAAATGAAGGGTTTTCTTTCAGTACAGCTCACATTCTTCCATCTGCCTCCATCATTAAACACAGTCATGGCACATTGATCACTGATGGATTGCTCATTGGTGAAGAGTAGATTCCAGTGTCTGAAAGAGAAACTGCTTCCATCTGACCACCTCCAGTTGTCTCTGAATAGACCAGTGTATGATTTACTGTCTGCAGAGTTCATCAATTTCTTCACTTCTTCATCCTGTAGCTGCTTCGTTCCACTGATCAGGTCTGTGTGTTTCTCTCTGCAGTAACTCTGAGCTTCCTGCCAGGTCTTCTTGTCTTTAATCAAGTGATATTTATGGGATGCATCAGTGTCTGTGGAGTGAACAGACAAATGTAAATCTCCATTTATGACTTTTAAGAT
>NW_006800711.1:85030-89251 GCF_000485575.1 Poecilia formosa | reverse complement strand
CTCTCCCTCCACTGGACAGAGAAACAATGAGAGCAGAGAGATGAAGACAGACAGGAGACACTCTGCTCTGTGTTTTTTGTTAAGCAGAAATAAAAATATACAACACATTAAACATGACTCTCATGGGCTGTAGTAAGAGGTGGTGAAGGAGGCGCCGTAGACCCAGGTAGGAGAGGAGAAAAATTATTTAATGATAAATGGTCATAACTAAGTTCCAAAATCCAGGCAGCACAGTCAAGCAGATTGCTAAGGCTCACCAACTAAAAACACAGAGTAGCATCACAAGACAAGACATTACACTGTTAGACAGGACAGTAGAACAAGAACACAGGTGGGTTTAAATACTCAAGGGAACGAAAAACACCTGGGAACAATCAGGGGGTTGACAGGACAACACAGAGACTCCACAGAAAACTAAAGAAACCTGTTATAGAACTGAAATTTTAATATCATTATTTGGATATTCAAACTAAGGGTGGGGTAAGGCATGATGGAGTCATTCTGCTTATGAAAGAAATTATTTCTAATCCATGCAAAGTTTACAATGGGAAAAAATAACTTCTATAAACAGGATCTAGCAGAACAGACGAATTGACTAAAGTATAGATATTTATTACAGTTCCTCTATTTGACATAGAGGAACTGTATATCACATGTATCTTATGCCTGGATACAAAGTTTATGCTTTTGTATCCAGTCATAAATTAGATACGAAGTGGAAAAACAAAATTTGTTTTTCTTAGGTAATAGTTGTATTATTTTTCACATTGTTGCTCAGCGAAAGTTAAAAAAAGTGAGTATTTAGTGAAATAACTACTCAAGAAACAAATTTAATTTGTGAAAAACCATGAAATCTAACAATATAGAGTTATGTGTAAATTATTGAAATTTAAAGAATATAATGCTGGAGTAAAAAATGAATAACATTATTTCAACATAACACAAAATGGCAGAAGAAAGTGATTTTCACGTTTTCACATCATAAAGCTTTTAATTCAGCATTTGCACAAATCTTTGTATAAATGTGAGAACAGTAAAACTAACAGTGATGATATAAAACTTACATGTTTCCTTTTTCAACCTCAGTGAATGAGACGCTGTCCTCTCCTCTCCTCTCCTCTCCTCTCCTCTTGATGCTCTGCTGAAACTGTCCCAGGTAAAACAAACAGCAGCTGAATTTTACCATTTCATCATTTAAATATTCAAAACATCTTTCACAAGAAAACATTCAACTATAAAACAGGAAGTACAAATATAAACAAAATGATCCAACCTCCATATCCTGGGAACCTGGTTGATATTCCAGAGAAACTTTAACAGTCAGGATGTTACTGGTGAGGCTCTGCTGCAGGTTGAGTATAAAACCACTGATTATTATGGTTTATATCTCATAGTTTCTGATTGTATGTCTAATAAAAGTGTTGTAGAAAGCTTAAAGAACAAACTGATGACAGTGATAACTGTTTCCGTGTTTTATTTTTGGGCTGAATCAGTATCTGCCTGGGAGTTTAGTGTTCGGAGAGAAGAAGACACTTCCTGGTTTCTCACACATTGTAACCACAGATAGATTGACATTAACTGACTTTCCATTCACCATAGAGATGAGCAAATTGAAATTACTAAAATAAATTTGCTTACTGGAAACATGCCAATTTCTAGAAAACTCATGATTTTCAATAAAATGTTTCTGCGCTTAGATGAGGCGGTGTTTATGTAGTATGGAAATAAATTTCTGCATCACATAAGTCACATGATCAACAACCAGATGTTACTACTGGCAGAAGTGACAAAGAAGCAGACAGGAAGTGGAAGGAAAATGATAAGACCCAGAAACCTAAAAGTAAAAAAAAAAAGCACAGTGGATTTAACTTTTTAGAATAGATGAAGTTATATTTGTCATGATAAATTTTCTTCCTCCACTGATGTTCTCTCCCGTCTCCATAGCTCCAGACATGTCACAGTCGTCCATCTGTCCATCTAAAGCCTAGTTCTCATAGCTGACCACCTCATCACTGACCCAGAGCCAGAAATCCAGAGTGCAGGTGTAGCTCAGACCCATCCAGACATAATCAGTCGATGCGTTCTTGACTTTCTCCTGGATCCATCTCTGATCCTCCATGTTGGTGATGGTGACCAGGTCATGGTCGTGATCTCTGCGGTAGGACAAGGCGTCCTCCCAGGTTATATTTTGTTTAATCAGGATCACATTATCTACATCAAGAAACAATGAACACACTACATCAGTCCAACAGCAATTCTGACTTGTATCATTACTCAGAACATCGGCAACAATAACAATTTAAAGGGGACAAAACACTGTTTTATCCTTTACATATATTTTTATGTGTACTTTGAGTGTCTAGGATTGGAAAGTACACATCTTAACCTCCCAGTGCTGTGTAGATATCTTTATATTTTTTTGGACAATATTTTTCAACCTGTTCTTTTTTTTCTGTTGCCTATAATATTTTCTTGTCTATGACTTCACTGCATTTGCTGTGGAGCTGCTAAACACGGTCATGATTTCCGGTTAATCAGTTTCATAAATCCACCATTTTGTGGAAGTGTGAAGTTTAAAATTTTACCCTATTTGCTAACGTTTGGCAGTGACGTTTGTAATTTGTCACGGAAATCAGAAACATCTGTCCTCCACTGTTAAGAGAGAAGTGCTGAACCGAACCAGGCGGATGTTAATGTTAATTCAATGTTTGTACTTGTTACCAGCACAGACTGAACGGCCTCGTTCCCTCTGATATTACTACAACTACAGTTCTAAAACAGCTCATAAAATCTACCTCATTATTCTACTGAAGAAATTGAGCTCAATGGGAGAAATCCCAACTGGAGCACTGAAGGGAGATGAGAATCTAGCGCAGTTGCAGAAGGTGGCAATTGCCTTGTTATCATTATAAGTTTAAATGTGAAAATTCTTCTTAATTTATTTGGTAGGTATATGTTAGAGAATTTTCGGTATTATCATTTTGTTATTACTTTAGTTCACATTCAGTCTATAGATCGTTGTGATTTTTAGTTTAAAGTGTTCTCTTCCTTATGTGTGTATAAACTGACCTGGAGGTCACAACTGTCTGTTTCATCTTCATGTGAGACAGTTAACTCTGTGTTTCTCAGACCTTAAATTTTTATCAACCAGAATACCTCCTAACTTAAGATGTTTATCTTCTTCTTTATTGATAGTTTGACCTAGAGTTGAACCGGGCTCAGACCGTAGATCAGATATCACACCTGGAACTGAGTTGCTGGTTTGTTTGGGTTAAATGTTTTACGACCTCTGTTGTTTTCCTGACTGCTCCGCTTGTGACAATAAAACAGGGGCTCACGCGGAAGCAGAGCAGAACTCTCTGTGAACGGCCTGGAGAGGCGGTTGGCGGAGATTTCTCCTTTTGCAAAAGCTTTGCCTTAAAATTCATATATGTTGTCTGTGGTTCTTTAATATAGGTTGGAGAAAAATTACCTATCAGTATATAATGGACATATGTGAACATTTTTAGTATGGGTCATTTTTGTCGTCAGAGAACTTCAGTTGCATTTACAGACTTTGTGTTTTTACAGTAAAAACTCACCATCATAACAGATGAAGTGGTTTGACTCATCAGTCTGTATTTTTCCATTTGCAATTATCAAACACAGTCGTGGTACACTGAGCGCTGACAAGTTCCTGATTGTTAAAGTTTTATTCCAGTGACTGAAAGAGAAACTGCTTCCATCTGACCACCTCCAGTTGTCTCTGAACAGACCAAAGTATGCTATTGGAGGGTCTGCAGAGTTCATCACTTTTGCCCCTTTTTCACCGGCTCTACTTCAACAACTCGGCTCGGCTAGGCACGGCTCGGCTCGGTTCTTTTTTCGGAGTGACCGCGTTTCCACCGGCCCACTTGGCTCTGTTGCAGGGTACCGCCTCCTGGTGGCGGGGGGGTGTAGCACCCCGCCTCCAGGAGCTACGTGCTGTGCTTAGTTACATGCGACCTAACGCGAGTTGTTGTTCTTCTGATACAAAAGAAGAAGAGAGAGCTGAGCTATTTTTTATAGCCTGATTGCGATTTTTCTGAGACTAAAAGAAAATGTGACAGTGGGAGGAAAGCTGCGATGTGGTGAGGAGGAGCAGCGGCAGGAAAGCAGGTGACTCAGGTGGTTCAGGTAAGCTAACGATGATTTTTGTATTAAGCTATGATAAAACTTGTAATAGTGCCGAATATACATGAG
>NW_006800711.1:71568-85020 GCF_000485575.1 Poecilia formosa | reverse complement strand
GTGTACACTGGTGTACAGAGTCGAGAAGAGATGGAGAAGATTATGGCAGTCAAAAGAAAAATGGCGGAGGCTGGCAAACTCAAATGGTGAGATAAAAACAAAATCAGTAAAATTTTAAATAAAATATTACATCGGGTGTAATTCAGCCTCGGACCAAGGGCTGATTAAAACGTTAATCAGTCGGGTTGGATCTGGCTCAGACACAATCTTTGCAGACTGTGTCCAATCTAAACTCCAGCACAGATTTCCCCTCCAGATGCGGAAAAGCAGGAAGTTGTGAGGCTTTGCGTTCAGCCCACAACGGGTGAACCGTTCATAATTTAGGTAGATAAAATTATTATTGATAACTATATATTATTACATGTAGTTATTTGGGTCACACGTTTTGTCTCTGTAGAGAAAATGTGTTCATCTGCTGGATGTGTTGACGGGATCTGGATTCTCTCCTTGAATATTGATTAACCCAAATAAAATTGAATGCAACTGAATAACCTGTTAATATCATTAGTATTATTTAAAAATTGATGGGTAAAAATATGATTAATATTTTTGACGCCATCAGTCGAAATGATGGACAACAAAAAGAAGTCAACCACAACCTCTGGCTAAGACCCTCCTCTCTGCTCTGATTGGTTGGTTCTGACAGAGCAGCCTATAGAGGGATGATTTGTTTCTCAACACACTGGGCTACAACTTTGTATCACACTGTGGTAAAATAAATCACTATTAAATTGGCATTGGATACATTTTAATGACACATGCGCGTTACATTCAGGGTCATTATGTAATATATAGTCCAAAATGTGTTTGTGAGAATTCAAAAGTAACTTAGAGCAAAACAGCACGAAACGGATAAACTGTTTCAGTATTTAGAACAGATGAAATTAAACGTCTCGCTGTCGTTTTTTTCCCAACTTATGTCCTCCTCTCGTTTCCATGGCTCAAGACACATCACAGTCGTCCATCTGTGGACAAGAGGCCCAGTTCTCATAGCTGACCAGCTCATCACTGACCGAAAACCAGAAATGTAGAGTCCAGGCGTAGTGCAGTCCAATCAAGACAAAAGGAGTCGATGCTGCCTTTACCATGGATACTCCTGGATCCATCTCTGATCATCCATCTTGGTGATGGTGACCAGGTCATCATGATGATCTCTGCAGTAGGTCAAGGCGTCCTCCCAAGTTTTATTTTCTTTGATCAGGATAAATTTATCTGTCATGTTGGAGATAAGAAAACAGTTAACATCATTTATTTATGTAACGTCACAGAAAAAGGTTAATAAAAATGTTTCTTTGGTTTCAAAGAAACATTTTCAAATTATTTTTTTTAACCAGACATGTGGATGAAGATAATTAATAAATAATTTTGAAAAACATTAACACAAAGGTACGTAGGATATATGTTGATAGATTCAAATGTGATTTTATGCATCACTATTGACATGAACAGCCTCTCACACACACACACACACACATGCATTACTCACCATCATAACAGATGAAGGGTTTTCTTTCAGCACAGCTCACATTCTTCCATCTGCCTTTACCATAAAACACAGCAACGGCACATTGACCTCTGATGGTTTCTGGATTGTTAAAGTTTTTATTCCAGTGTCTGAAAGAGAAACTGCTTCCATCTGACCACCTCCAGGTGTCTCTGAACAGACCAATGAATGGTTTACTGCTAGTAGACTCCATCAATTTCTTCACTTCTTCATCCTCTATCTGCTTTGTTCCACTGATCAGGTCTGTGTGTTTCTCTCTACAGTAACTCTGAGCTTCCTGCCAGGACTTCCTCTCTTTAATCAAGTGATATTTGTGGGTTGTGTTGGTTTCTGTGAAGTAATTAGGTAAATTCACATCACACATAAATTCCTTCTAAGCTTCTTTATTTCATTTAGAATCTAAAACAAAGTGTCTAAAGAAACTATGTGGTTATTTAAAGAAAAAAAATAGCAAGCAATTAGCCATGCATTCTCACCATTGTAGCAGAGGAAATATCTTGTAGTAGAGCAACTCACATCTCCCCATTTGGGAGTTTCAATCAAATACCCACAGTTCTCAGTTTCATTATCAGATGGTTCTCCATCGTTCCACTTGGTCTCACTTTCATTGAACTTCATTCCAGGCAGAGACCAGAACCATGTTCTGTTAACTTCTGGTTCACTGAACAGACCAATCCAAGCTTCCCTCTGATCTCCAGCTGAGATGTTGATGAGTCTCTTCATGTCCTTCATGTTAGTCACTGTGACCAGGTCAGTGTGTTTTTTTTTAGTCTCTGTAGCACTTTGAGATTTCTTTGAAATATAAGGTGCGTTACAAATAAAATTTATTATTATTATTATTGATGACAGTGATAACTGTTTATGTGTTTTAATTTGGGCTGAATCAGTATCTGCCTGGGAGTTTAGTGTTTGGAGAGAAGAAGATACTTCCTGGTTTCTCACACACTGTAACCACAGATAGATTGACATTAACTGACTTTCCATTCACCATAGAGATGAGCAAATTGAAATTACAGAAATAAATTTGATTAATGGAAACATCCCAATTTCTAGAAAGCTCGTGTTTTTCAATAAAACGTTTTTGCACTAGGATGAGGCGGTGTTTATGTAGTATGGAAATAGATGTATTTAGAAAAAAATGCAATGGAAAAACATTTTTGCATCACATAAGTCACATGATCAACAACTGGATGTTACTACTGGCAGAAATGACAAAGAAACTGACAGGAAGTGGTAGGAAAATGATAAGACCCAGAAACCTAAAAGTAAAAAAAAAAAGCACAGTGGATTTAACTTTTTAGAATAGATGAAGTTATATTTGTCATGATAAATTTTCTTCCTCCACTGATATCCTCATCCCGTCTCCATGGCTCCAGACATGTCACAGTCGTTCATCGGTCCATCTAAAGCCCAGTTCTTATATCTGACCACCTCATCACTGACCCAGAACCACAAATCCAGAGTGCAAGTGAAGCTCAGACCCATCCAGACATGATCAGTCGATCTGTTCTTGACTTTCTCCTGGATCCATCTCTGATCATCCATGTTGGTGATGGTGACCAGGTCATGGTGGTGATCTCTGCAGTAGGTCAAGGTGTCCTCCCAGGTTTCATCCAACCTGGATCACTTTATCTAAATCAAGAAACAATGAACACACTACATCAGTCCATCAGCAATTCTGACTTGTATCATTACTCAGAACATCGGCAACAATAACAATTTAAAGGGGACAATCCACTTTTTTGTCCCTTACATACATTTAATGTCTACTTTGAGTGTCTAGGATTGCAAAGTACACATCTTAACCTCCCAGTGTAGTGTAGATATCTTTATATTTTTTTGGATAATATTTTTCAACCTGTTCATTTTTCTCCATTGTCTAAAATGTTTTTTTTCCATGACATCACCGCATTTGCTGTGGAGCTGCTAAACACGGTCATAATTTCTGGTTAATCAGTTTCGTTAATCCACCATTTTGTGGAGGTGTGAAGTTTAAAATTTTACCCAATTTGCAAACGTTTGGCAGTGACGTTTGTAATTTGTCACGGAAATCAGAAACATCCGTCCTCCACTGTGAAGAGAGAAGTGCTGAACCGAATCAGGCGGATGTTGATGTTAATTTAATGTTTGTACTTGTTACCAGCACAGACTGAATGGCCTCGTTCCCTCTGACATTACTACAACTACAGTTCTAAAACAGCTCATAAAATCTACCTCATTATTTGACTGAAGAAATTGAGCTCAATGGGAGAAATCCCAACTGGAGCACTGAAGGGAGATGAGAATCTAGCACAGTTGCAGAAGGCGGCAATTACCATGTTATCATTACAAGTTTAAATGTGAAAATTCCTCTTAATATATTTGGTAGGTATATAATAGACATATGTGAACATTTTTAGTAAGGGTCATTTTTGCCTTCAGAAAACTTCAGTTGCATTTACAGACTTTGAGTTTTTACAGTAAAAACTCACCATCATAACAGATGAAGGGTTTTGAGTCATCACAGTCTGTATTTTTCCATCTGCAATTATCAAACACAGTCGTGGTACACTGAGCACTGATATGTTTCTCATTGTAAAAGTCTTTATTCCAGTGTCTGAAAGAGAAACTTCTTCCATCTGACCTCCTCCAGTTGTCTCTGAACAGACCAAAGTATGCTACTGGAGGGTCTGCAGAGTTCATCACTTTCTTCACTTCTTCTTCCTCTATCTGCTTCGTTCCACTCATCAGGTCTGTGTGTTTCTCTCTGCAGTAACTCTGAGCTTCTGTCCAGGTCTTATGCTCCAATTAACTGATATTTATGGATTGTATCAGTTTCTCTGGAGTGAACAGACAGACATCAATGATCAATTTTAGCCTTTTTTAAACATAAAATCATGTTCACTGGCGCATTGAAAGCAAGAGTTACACCTGTAAGTGATTATAACACGTCAAAATTCTTTTTTTTTGTTTGTTCTCGAACATATCAGTTGTAAAATATTTTATCCAGACAGTTTTATGAGACAATCTATAAAGTTTATAATCTGTGTTTTCTTGATACTCACCAACATAGCAGAGGAAATATTTTGTGGTCTCGCAACCATGATCTGTCCATTTCAGGTTTCGATGCAACATCCCACAGTTTTCAGTATCTTGCATTCCTCTATCAGTCGGTTCTCTATTATTCCAGTTTGTCTCACTTTCATTGAACTCCACTCCAGGCAGAGACCAGTACCATGTTCTGATAAATTATGGTTGACTGACCAGTCCAATCCAAGCTTCCTTCATTTCTCCAGCTGAGATCTTGATGAGTCTCTTCATGTCCTTCATGTTAGTCACTGTGACCAGGTCAGTGTGTTTCTCTCTGCAGTACTGCTGAGCTTCAGTCCAGGTCTTATTCTCATTAATGTAGAGAAACTGATAGAGCTGACAGTCAATGAAACAATTCTGAGCTGTAGACACAGAACATGTTGCTGTGAATCCTAAAGTTATAATAATAATATAATTTTCACCTATAAAAAACATGATTTCCAAAACTTTTTCTTGTGTTCTTTAAAAAAAGATCTGCAGCTGCAGCTCTCCCTCCACTGGACAGAGAAACAATGAGAGCAGAGAGATGAAGACAAACACTAAAGCCTTTTCTTTAAATCATAAATACTATGCAACATGTTCTACATGACTAATATAATTTTCTCATGTTTCATAATTAAAAGCAAAGCTCAGACAAAGAGTTGTGATTTACATTTGCCTTTTTTTCTCCTGTCTTGTTTTGCCAGAAGATGTTCTGAGTAAAATTATGTCTCTGTTGTGATGACCAGAGCTCCACTAACACAGCTCTGTTATAGAAATGAAACGTTATCATTAATTGGATATTCAAACTAAGGGTGGGGCAAGGCATGGTGGAGGCTTTCTGCTTATGAAAAAAATCATTTTTTATCCACACAGAGGAGGGAAAGTTTATGATGCGAAAAACCCACATTCTAAAACTCATGGCATCTTGACTATGGTGTACAGAAATGTACAACTATTTGACAGAAATATTAGATGTGGCAAAATCCAGCTGTTAATATCTTTATACCACATGTTCTTACGAAGTCATAACATGAATACTCAAGGCATAAAGTACACAAGTAAGAGTAATAATGTATTTGGTAAAATAACTACCCAAAAATGACATAAAAAAAAAATCTAAAAATTATTCTCAGCAAGTTTTCTGACATTTGGCAAATAGAAATTATTTTTGGTAATTCTATGCAAACTAAAACAAGAGAAGCTTGGTTTGGTTTCACATTCATATTCATATTTATATACATATCCACATACATACACACTGGATTGTAAAAGTATTCACACCCCTTTAAATTGCCCATATCTTGCCACATGACAACCACAAACATAAATATGTCTCATTAGAATTTAATGTGAAAGACCGACACAAAGTGGTGTACATGTGTGAAGTGGAAAAAAAGTTTATGTAGGATTCAAAACAGTTTTTGCAAATAAAAAAAACTTAAAAAATGTAAAAAAAAAAAATAAAAAAATAAATAAATAAAAAAACATTAATTTATTAAAATAAAAAAGAGATTACTTTTGGTGTGCAAAGGTGTTCAGCCCTTGTCCTGTGACAGAATGGTGACCTGTCCAGGGTGTAACTCGCCTCTCTGGTCTTGCTGGAGATAGACATCAGTACTCCTGACCCCACAGGGACAAGAGTGTAAGGCAGGGGTCCCCAGGCTATGGCTGGATCCGGCCTGCCACCTCATTTGGTCTGGACCCCTGAACCCCTCATACCAGAGAGCATTCAGTGTTTTTTTTTATCATATATTGTATTTTCTGGTTTATATGTGGATTTTTCTTCAACCACCAGGGGGGTTCTTGAGCAGATGTGAAACTAACTTTCCCTCAATGGAATATATACTAGTCAGTCCCAGTCACCGTTTCACTCACGGTTTTTTCCATTTGCTTTCTGGGTAAAAATCTNCTGCTGTGTCAGCATAATATCATGTCATGCTGACATAATATTAGTCATGATATTAATAATAAAAAATAACCAAAGTGTTAATGAGATTAAAACTTACAGCTGTTTCCTTATGTCCCTCAGTGAATTAGATCTTCTTCTCTTGCTGCTCTGCTGCAAACTGACTCATCTAAACTGTTGCTCTCTTAGTTTCCCTGGTCTTCAAACAGCAGGAATCATTTCAAATTTTAAATATTCAAAACAGGGCAGGAAATTGTTCCAGAAACCAAAACCGTGCCTAGGAGGAAATAAGAAGAAACCATAGATGAACCAAACCCTAGGGGGGAAAAAAAAATATATTTTTTTAAAAATATATGTAAATACACACCTGAGAAAACTGACAGTGCTCATTCAGTTTCACACACTGCTCAGGTTTCATCTGGACACATGGTGTATTATGACACTGCTAGATATAGTTTGCACCATGGTGTAACTTTGCCTTTTAAATAACATCCATGTTGTTTTATAATCATATTCATCACATGTTCAGATCAGGAAGTTGTTTACTCCCACTATTAAAACTGACAAATATCTGTACAATGTCATAATGCATAGCATTTATTATTATTATTATTCTACTTTCTGTTTCTTTTTTTATGGAAGACGGTGCATTAAAGCATCAGTAGGAAACTCTTATAAAATACATATATATTTTTTCAGATTTGTTAAAACCGTCACCATATCTAAAATGAAACAGAAAATTTGTGAAAAAAAAAAATGAGCTCATTTGGCTCCTTTTTGTGGTCCTACCGCCATCTGCAGAAATACACACCAGTCAGAAACGACCAATCAGTCTGTGCTGCATCAGTAATGCTTGTGTGTTCGCTCTGTTTACACTCCCCCTTCATCTTTTATAATTTTATATTTTTGAAACATGGCCATGGTGAAATGGTCATGTAGGTTATGAAGAAAAACAATATAATACAGTAATTTTAAAGAAGAAGAAACATTTTTCACGATTCTTTAAAATTTGCGTTTCTCATTGGCTACAAACCCTGAGAGCAGCATTTTTAACATGTTTCATGATGAGGCCTGAGCAAAGGAACTGGAGCCAAACAGCAAAGAAAGAAGTCTGAAAATGTGTGTATTTTTTTATGAGAACAGTTTCTGATTTGAAATAAAGCCTGATAATTAAACACAGCCAAAACAAACACATGTTGTTCCTCGTTGAATAATTGAAGTGTATGTTTTATATTGATGATCTGCAGAAAAATTTCCTCAGTGAAACGTCGAAGTGCTTTTGATGCAGATCACTGAATAGCAACTACTGAGAAAGACATTTGAATAGTCAAACCAGGGCGAGGCCATCGTTCTTCTGGAAACTATTTATGAACCATGAAAAGGAAAGGATGTTTGTTTCTGTGTTGCCCTGCGACAGACTGGCGANGTGAAAAGCTGCAGCTCTCCCTCCACTGGACAGAGAAACAATGAGAGCAGAGAGATGAAGACAGACAGGAGACACTCTGCTCGGCCTTTTTATTTAATTAAAAATAAAAATATACAACACATTAAACATGACTTAACTTTAATTTAAAAGTGAAGTTTGTCATGTACCAAAAGCAAAGTTCAGACACAGTCATCATTTTCATCTGCTTCCTTTTCTTTCCGTCTTGTTTTCTCTAAAGCTGTTCTCAGTAGATTATTTATGTTCTTTCATGACAAGCAGAGCTCCACTAACACAGCTCTGTTATAGAATATAAATATTAATATAATTATTTTAATTTTTTATTATTGAACCTGCTGAGGGTCCAGTTGACGCTGGACCCTCAGCAGGTTCAACTGGACCTGGACCAGCTATTGAACCTGAGCTGTTCCAGTGTCCTGGAGGTTGCATGGGAGTTCACCCAACCAGTCTACATGTGTTTTGTGGACTAGCAGAAGGGGTTCGACCGTGTCTCTCAGGAGGCCTTGTGGGGGGTTCTCTGGGAGTATGGGGTACCGGGCCATTTGATACGGGCTGTCAGGTCCCTGTCAGATTCTGGTCCGCATTGCCGGCAATAAGTCGGGCTCGTTTCAGGTGAGGGTTGGATTCCACCAAGGCTGCCGTTTGTCACCGATTCTGTTCATTAATTTTATGGACAGAATTTCTAAGCGCAGCTGAGGTGTTGAGGGGATCCGTTCGGTGGCCTTAGGATCACATCTCTGCTTTTTGCGGATGATGTGGTCCTGTTGGCTTCATCGGATCGTGATCTGCAGCTCTCACTGGAGTGGCTCACAGCCGAGTGTGAAGAGACCGGGATGAGGATCAGTGCCTCAAATCTGAGGTCATGGTCTTGAGCCGGAAAAAGGTAGAGTGCCTTAGGAAGAAGACCGACAGGCGGATGGGTGCAGCATCTGCCGTGAAGCGGGCGCTGCACCGGTCAGTCCTCTTGATGATCTGCTACAACAGTCCCGACTAAAAGAAACAGCAGCTGAATTTTAACATTTCATCATTTAAATATTCAAAACATCTTTCACAAAAAAAACATTAAACTATAAACAGGAAATATGGATGGAGCCGAATACAGGACAATCATGGAAGCAAACCGCTTTGAGTCTGTTTTAAACAAAACATACTCGTGTTAGAACGGCCCAGTCAAAGTTCAAACCTAAGCCCAAGCGAGAATCTGTGGCACGATCTGAAACGTTTTGCTTACAAATACTCTTCTTCTAATCTGACTGAGCCTGAGCTGCTTAGCAAAGAAGAATGAACAAAAACTTCAGTCACTAGATGTGCAAAGATGGTAGAAACAATAAAAGCTTGAAGCAAAAGGTGGTTCTACAAAATACTGACTCAGGCAGGTTGAACACCTTTGCACACCGCACTTTTCAGTTTGTTACTTGTAGAAAATGTTTTGAGTTATCTACAATATTTTTTGTCCACTTCACATTTGTACACCACTTTGTGTCGGTCTTTATTATAAAATTCCAGTGAAACATTCATTTTTGTGGATTTACTGACAAAACATGTCATTTGAAACCGATCATAACTCAATCTCATGAAAATGATCGATATAACTGTATGAAGTAAATTGAAGAAGGGTGTTTTTTTATTGTTTCTGTTTGACTTTTGACTTCCTCCCAGACAGTGGCTCATATTTGACATGAATGTGTCCCAATACTGCGATGACGTGGAAATTTCTGAATGGAGCACAGCTCTGCGCTTGTTGCAGCATCTTTTCAAGAGCATGGCAAAAAAAAGCCGAGATGACTAATTTTTCACTTTTAATTTTTAATTTTTGTTTGCTCTTGTGATATTTTAGGAAAAGTTGAGACAAATAAAGCTTAATTTCTCTCATGACTGTAGCACTCTTGGCAAACTTTTTAAATCCTCTTTACCCAACATTCCTGCAAAATTCTTGACTGGACAGATATTTATCCGATTCTGTTGCCCGGATATTTTTATAAAAACTTATCAAGTCTGTATCTTCTGTTTATCTAGACTGTTCTACCATCTGTTGATCAAGTTTTACTTCTGTCATTTCTCTAAAATTGAGTAAAAAAATTTCAATCAATCCGCGCAGTTCAAACGAAAAAATATTATTTCAACTCTAACTCATAGCTTGATTTAGCTTTAAAATAATCTTTTAATTTTAGCATGTTTCTGTTTACCGGCAGCAATGTTCACATTCTGAGGTGGCCCAGAAACAGTAAGGATTTCAATTTAATAGAGAAACTTTGCAGGGAGTTGAAGATTAGGGTGATGACAAGGAGACGTTCCAACCACAAATACCAAAGATGAATCTTTAAATCACCAGTTGAAACATTTAAAAAGTTGCTCAGCAATTATTACAAGGTTTTGATGGGTTGTGTTTCCATCATAAGTGGAAAGTGTATGAAAAGGTTGATAGGAATTTAAAAAAATTAAATTAAATTAAGTCAAACTTTAAGTTAATGCAGTCTGATGAAACAAAGTGCTTCATAGAGGTTGAAAATGATCAAAATACCAAAATAAATTACCATAAAGTTAAAACTTGTCATTTATTGTGATGAAAAAAAAATAAGCTGAAGATAAAAAGTGACAGAAAATCAATTACAGAAGAAAAGGAACATCGGTAAGATATTTGTGTAAAGTAGATGTTCAAGTATGCACAGGAGATTTAGGGGAAATAAAAAGATTTATATAACTGGAGAAACATTCACACACCAACACACAGATCAGTGTAACTTGTGAAGTGATTTTCCCAGAGGAGCATCAGCATAAATGAAGCTGGAATCGAAGAACAACTTCTGATTGCAAGATGATTCCTGGTAAAAAACTAATGTTAATATTCTGAAAGAACATGTCAAAATTATTAATTTAAAGAGCCATGTTACCATATATTTATACAATATTAAAGTAGCTAAAAATGAAAAACAAAAGTATAAATGATAGGAATCAGAATCACACATTACTGTTATGGTAAATAGAAGCACAATGAAGTTCGTTTCATTGCAGTCAATCCACAGAACAAAAAAAAAAAAAATCATCTGTAGTATAAATGATATGTGGCACATGCATGTTACTGAAAACACAAGAAAACCACATAAAACATCAAGATTTATGTAAAAAGCTCAGCGTCAATGAAAGGAAATACTTTTTCTCCCAGCAGAAAAATAAACATACAGTAAAACATTTCATAAGAACCACAAACTTAAAGGTAAAAAGAGAAAAAGCAGAGTGGAATTTATGTTTTAAAACAAATGAAATTAAATTTCTTAAGGTCATTCTTCTTTCTCCACTTATATTTTCCTCCCGTCTCCATGGCTCCAGACATGTCACATTCATCCATCTCTCCATCTAAAGCCCAGTTCTTATATCTGACCACCTCATCACTGACCCAGAACCAGAAATCCAGAGTGCAGGCGTAGTGCAGACCCATCCAGACATAATCAGTTGATGCGTTCTTGACTTTCTCCTGGATCCACCTCTGATCATCCATGTTGGTGATGGTGACCAGGTCATGGTGATGATCTCTGCAGTAGGATAAAGCTTCCAGCCAGGTTTTATTTTCTTTGATCAGGATCACGTTATCTGCATCAAAAAGCAATAAAAACACAACATCAGTGCAACAACAGCTTCATTTATCTCAAGACACAGAGCCTTGAACAATTTAAAAGGCCTGAAATGTTTCATATTTCTACATGTTATATGGAGTTTATGTGTAGATATGACAATTTTTATAGATTTAGTATATGACAAAGACTTCAACAGTATAATAAAGCTCTTTTATTTCTTCCTACATATTCACTTAGATTTAAATACTTTGTCTTATTGCAGCAAAAACTCACCATCATAACAAATGAAGGGTTTTCTTTCAGTACAGCTCACATTCTTCCATCTGCCTCCATCATTAAACACAGTCATGGCACATTGATCACTGATGGATTGCTCATTGGTGAAGAGTAGATTCCAGTGTCTGAAAGAGAAACTGCTTCCATCTGACCACCTCCAGTTGTCTCTGAATAGACCAGTGTATGATTTACTGTCTGCAGAGTTCATCAATTTCTTCACTTCTTCATCCTGTAGCTGCTTCGTTCCACTGATCAGGTCTGTGTGTTTCTCTCTGCAGTAACTCTGAGCTTCCTGCCAGGNCAAACAATTGAGTTTAATTTCTATCATGACTATAGTACTCTTGGTGAGCGACTTAAATCTTCTTTACCTATTTTTCCTGCTATGTTCTTGAGGATATTTATCAGATTCTGCCGCCAGAATCTTTTTATAAAAACATTTTGAGACTGGATCATCTGTTCTGCCATCTGCTGACCAAGTCTTTCACTGTCATTTCTCTACATGGGAAATGAGTGACATCTTCTTAATCAATCTATGCAGTTCAATCCAAAATTATTCACACCACTGACCTGACTCAGATTTAAAAGAATCTTAAAATTATGCCATGTTTCTGTTTACCGGAATCATTTTGGGATGGGCTAGAAAGAGTCAGGATTTAGTCACACTCTTTAGAGGAAGCTAGGGTGATGACCAGTAAAGAGGCCTTCCAGTTACACATACTTGGAGGTCATCACCAATGAAAAATCAATAAGTTTCCAATGGCAACATTTAAAAAGCTGCTCACCAGTTGTTACAAAGTTTTGATTTTGGATCATCCAAAATCGTGTTTCCATTGATAAGTGGAAAATGCATTAAAAGCTCAAACATTTTTTACAAAACTAAAAGGAAAACAAATTCAAGTCAAACTTTATTTGTAGTGAACTTTATAAACAGTCTGATGTAACACAAAGTGCTTCACAGAGGTTGGAAACACCAGAACCAAACGATCAAAATACTCAAATCAAATTACCATAAAGCTAAAACTCGTCATTTGTAATTTAAGATGAAGTTTTACAGGTGAAAGAAAATTAAAGATGAGGAACATTGGAAAGACGTGTCAATATGTGAGTAAACACAATAGATTTATAGGAAATAAAAAAACATTATAGAACTGGAGAAACATTCACACACCAACACACAGATCAGGGCAATTTCAGGTAAAATGCTTTTCCCAGGGGAACATCAGCGTTTGGCAAGATGAAGCTGAAACCAAACCCACAACTTCTGATTGCAAAATAATTTCTAGTAAATAGTTAATGGTAATATTCTGAAAGTGCTTGACAAAATTATTAACAACTTAAAGAGCAGTGTCATGTTACCATATAATTAGATGATATAAAAGTAGCTAAATTTGGAAAACTATAAATGAGGAGAATCAGAATCAGTATAAGTGATAATATGTGACACATGCATGTTACTGAACCCACTGGAAAACTAAACGCAACGTCAAGATTTATGCAAAAAGCTCAACGCCAATTAAAGTAAATGTTTTTTTTTATTTGTTTTTTTCTCCCAGCAGGAAAATAAACGTACAGAAAAATATTTAATAAGAGCAATAAACCTAAAGGTAAAAAGAAAAAGCAGTGGACTTTACTGTTTAAAACAAATGAAGTTAAATTCCTCAAGGTCATTTTTCTTCCTCCACTTATATTTCCCTCCCGT
>NW_006800711.1:65221-71558 GCF_000485575.1 Poecilia formosa | reverse complement strand
CCCCCCCCCGTCGACAAGAATTTTAACTAGAGTCCACCTGTGTGTCTGATCTAATCTCAGTACAAATCCAGCTCCTCTGTGTCGCCTCAAAGGTCAAGACAATATTGGGAAGCAAACACCAGGCAGGTCAGGGAGAATCATGTGGAGAAGTTTAAATCAGACTCAGGGTATAAAAAAGATTTCCCGAGGTTTGAAAGTCTCACAGTGCTCTGTTCAATCCATCCATCCATTTTCTTTACACCCTTGTCCCTTAGTGGGGTCGGGAGGGTTGCTGGTGCCGATCTGCACAGTGGTGCAGTTGGTAGAGCTGCCTTGCAGCAAGAAGGTTCTGGGTTTGATTCCCGGCCCCGGTCTTTCTACATGGAGTTTGCATGTTCTCCCTGTGCATGCGTGGGTTTTCTCTGGGTACTCTGGTTTCCTCCCACAGTCCAAAAACATGTCAGGTTAATTGCCCCTAGGTGTGAATGTGTGTTTGCATGGTTGTTTGTCTCTGTGTTGCCCTGCAACAGACTGGCAACCTGTCCAGGGTGTACCCGCCCGGAACATTAGCTCTGTTCAATCCATCATCCAGAAATGGAATAATTATGGCACAACTGTAAGCCGACCAAGACGAGGCCGTCCAGCTAAACTTCCAGGCTGAACAAGGAGATCCCTGATCAGAGATGCAGCCAAGAGGCTCATGGTGACTCTGGACAAGATGCAGAGATCCACAGCTCAGGTGGAGGAATTTGTTCATGGGAAAACTATTAGTCATGCACTGAATAAATGTGGTCTTTATGGAAGAGTGGCAAGAAGAAAACATTGTTTAGAAAAAAAACAAACAAAAAAAAACATAAGGAGTCCCTTTGCACTTTGCCAGAGGCCATGTTGGACACATCAAACATGTGGAAGGAGGAGATTTTGTACGACCAGAACAAACTGAACTTTTTGGCCAAAATGCAAACCACTGGACATCTCTCTGAACACACCTTTCCCACTGTCAAATATGGTGGTGGCAGCATCATGCTCTGGGGCTGCTTCTCTTCAGCAGGGACAGGGAAGATGAGCAGAGCTGATGGGAAGATGGATGGAGCCAAATACAGAACAATCATGAAAGCAAACTGCTTTGAGTCTGTTTAAAACAAAACATATTCATGTTAGAACGGCCCAGTCAAAGTTCAAACCTAAGCCCAAGTGAGAATCTGTGGCACAATCTGAAATGTTTTGCTTACAAATATTCTTCTTCTAATCTGACTGAGCCTGAGCTGCTTAGCAAAGAAGAATGAAGAAAAACTTCAGTCACTAGACGTGCAAAGATGGTAGAAACACTAAAAGCTTGAAGCAAAAGGTGGTTCTACAAAATACTGACTCAAGCAGGCTGAACACTTTTGCACACCGCACTTTTCAATTTGTAAAAAAATGTTTTGAGTCATCTACAATTTTGTTTGTCCACTTCACATTTGTACACCACTTTGTGTCGGTCTTTATCATAACATTCCAGTGAAAAATATCCACGTTTGTGGTTTTACTGACAAAATATGGAAAAGATCAGGGGAATGAAAACGCTAAAATGTCACTTATTGGCATTTTGATAGTCATTTGAAACTGATCATAACTCAATCTCATGAAAATGATCGATATAACTGTATGAAGTAAATTGAACAAGGTGTTTTTTTTAGTGTACTCTAAATCTCCTTTGTTTTGTCCACTTTGAGAAGCAGCACAAGCTGTTTGACTTCCTCCCAGACAGTGGCTCATATTTGACATGAATGTGTCCCAATACTGCGATGACATCTGGAAATTTCTGCAAAGCGCTCAGCACTGTAAAGCTCTAGCATCTTTTCAAGGGCATGGCAAAAAAATAAAAATAAAAAAAATAAATCAGACAAGCTGACTCATTTTTCACTTTTACTTTTTGATTTTTGTTTGCTCTTGTGATGGTTTAGGACATTTTGAGAAAAATACAGTATAATTTCTCTCATGACTGTAGCACACTTGACAAACTTTTTAAATCTTCTTTACCCGTTATTCCTGCTAAATTCTTGACTGGACATCTCGGTCAAGAATTTTATAAAAAGATCTGCTGCCCTGATAGTTTTATAAAAACATTTCCAGACTGTATCTTCTGTTTATCCAGAACATTCTGCCATCTGCTGATCAAGTTTTACTTCTGTCATTTCTCTAAAAATGAGTAAAAAAAATTTCAATCAATCCAGGCAGTTCAATCCAAAAAATATGATTTTTCTTTAAAGGTTTTGTTGGTTCTAGTGGCCTTTATTTGAAAGTAGTTCAACAGGAAAGAAGGCAATCAGAGAGGGGAAGACATGCAGCAAATGTTTCCAGGCCAGATATTGAACCTTTGACCACCACCATGAGGACTAGGACCTCAATATGTGGATTGTGCTTTGCCCCTGGGCCACTACAGCCCAGGGGCGAAGTAAGGATTTCAATTTCGTAGAGAATCTTTGCAGGGAGTTGAAGATTAGGGTGATGACAAGGAGACCTTTGTCGTAAAACCTGGCTGGAACTAGTTGAGATCTTTCCAGAACACACAGAAAACAGGTCACAAAAGCCTGGAGCTACTAGTAATCTTGTATTATGACTTAATGTTGATTGAAAAACAAGTAATCTTTGGTTTTAAATGCAAAATGGATTTATTATGGTTTAAAGATGAGTAAAATGCATATAATCATTTCTTTAACTACTGTATGAGGTTGAAGAGTAAAGAGTAAAAAGTGTCTGATACTGTGTCACAAGTATAGACTGCAGGGGTGAAAGAACTGTCAGCACGGAGGAAAGAGGAAGTGAGATTTTGAGACTATATCTGCACTAGGTGTTTTGAGTTGTTGATCTTTTAAGTTTTAAAGAAAGAGGAAGGTTAAAAGTTGAGTGGAGGAAAGGTCGAGGCTAACTGAAGGCACTTGACGTCAGGGAAAGTACGCACCGGACATGCAGAATATGCAGTATAAAAATATATGCAAACGGAGGATCGAGGTTCTTTGTTCCGCGGCGTTCGAGTCGAGCAAACGGAGATGCAGAATCAACGGAGGGCTGCGTGGTGATACCCCGGGACGACTGCTTGCTGCACAAGGAAGGAACAAGATCCGTTTACCCACAACCCAGGATTCTGATTCGACCGCGGCCCCAAACTCAACCCCAAGGATTACAACGATGCTGCAGTGGACATGGGGAATAGACAAAGATCTTTTGTGGATTAAGAGCTGAGTTCGTTGAGGATTCTCACCAGTTCAACTTTGGATCTATTCTAAAAGGATTCTGCCAAGACAAAGACAGGACTCCATCCATGGACCTTAAAGTTTTCTGCTGCCAAGGAACGTCTCTGCATCTGGGTTCGAGTAAAATTGCCTCCCCAAAGCCTCTATTTAGAGTAAGATACAGTGTAGGGTTTAGAATTAGGTGAAATGTCTAAATTTTCTTAAATCTATTGATTACTTAATCCTTTGTTAATTGCTGTATGTCTTTTCTCCCCTGCTAAANAAAAACATAAGGAGTCCCTTTGCACTTTGCCAGAGGCCATGTTGGACACATCAAGCACGTGAAAGGAGGAGATTTTGTACAACCAGAACAAACTGAACTTTTTGGCCAAAATGTAAACCAGTGGACATCTCTCTGAACACACCGTTCCCACTGTCAAATATGGTAGTGGCAGCATCATGCTCTGGGGTTGCTTCTCTTCAGCAGGGACAGGGAAGATGAGCAGAGCTGATGGGAAGATGGATGGAGCCAAATACAGGACAATCATGAAAGCAAACTGCTTTGAGTCTGTTTAAAACAAAACATATTCATATTAGAACGGCCCAGTCAAAGTTCAAACCTAAGCCCAAGCGAGAATCTGTGGCACAATCTGAAATGTTTTGCTTACAAATACTCTCCTTCTAATCTGACTGAGCCTGAGCTGCTTAGCAAAGAAGAAGAAAAACTTCAGTCACTAGACGTGCAAAGATGGTAGAAACACTAAAAGCTTGAAGCAAAAGGTGGTTCTACAAAATACTGACTCAGGCAGGCTGAACACTTTTGCACACCGCACTTTTCAATTTGTAAAAAAATGTTTTGAGTCATCTACAATTTTGTTTGTCCACTTCACATTTGTACACCACTTTGTTTTGGTCTTTCTCATAAAATTCCAGTGAAAAATATCCACGTTTGTGGTTTTACTGACAAAATATGGAAAAGATCAGGGGAATGAATACTCTAACAAGTCACTTACTGGCATCTTGATAGTCATTTGAAACCGAACATAACTCAGTCTCATGAAAATGATCGATATAACTGTATGAAGTAAATTGAACAAGGTGGTTTTTTTTAGTGTACTCTAAATCTCCTTTGTTTTGTCCACTTTGAGAAGCAGCACAAGCTGTTTGACTTCCTCCCAGACAGTGGCTCATATTTGACATGAATGTGTCCCAATACTGCGATGACATCTGGAAATTTCTGCAAAGCGCTCAGCACTGTAAAGCTCTAGCATCTTTTCAAGGGCATGGCAAAAAAATAAAAATAAAAAAAATAAATCAGACAAGCTGACTCATTTTTCACTTTTACTTTTTGATTTTTGTTTGCTCTTGTGATGGTTTAGGACATTTTGAGAAAAATACAGTATAATTTCTCTCATGACTGTAGCACACTTGACAAACTTTTTAAATCTTCTTTACCCGTTATTCCTGCTAAATTCTTGACTGGACATCTCGGTCAAGAATTTTATAAAAAGATCTGCTGCCCTGATAGTTTTATAAAAACATTTCCAGACTGTATCTTCTGTTTATCCAGAACATTCTGCCATCTGCTGATCAAGTTTTACTTCTGTCATTTCTCTAAAAATGAGTAAAAAAAATTTCAATCAATCCAGGCAGTTCAATCCAAAAAATATGATTTTTCTTTAAAGGTTTTGTTGGTTCTAGTGGCCTTTATTTGAAAGTAGTTCAACAGGAAAGAAGGCAATCAGAGAGGGGAAGACATGCAGCAAATGTTTCCAGGCCAGATATTGAACCTTTGACCACCACCATGAGGACTAGGACCTCAATATGTGGGTTGTGCTTTGCCCCTGCGCCACTACAGCACCACAGCTCTATAATCTTAATTTTAGCATGTTTCTGTTTCCTGGCAGCAATCTTCACATTTTGAGGTGGCCCAGAAACAGTAAGGATTTCAACTTCATAGAGAAACTTTGCAGGGAGTTGAAGATTAGGATGATGACAAGGAGACGTTCCAACCACAAATACCAAAGATGAATCTTTAAATCATCAGTGGAATCATTTAAAAAGCTGCTCAGCAATTACAAGATTTTGATGGGTTGTGTTTCCATTATAAGTGGAAAGTGTATGAAAAGCTTATGACAGGAATTTAAAAAAATGAATTAAATTAAGTCAAACTTTAATTGAATGCAGTCTGATGAAACACAAAGTGCTTCATAGAGGTTGAAAATGATCAAAATACCAAAATAAATTACCATAAAGTTAAAACTCATTTATTGTGATTAAAAAAATTAAGCTGAAGATAAAAAGTGACAGAAAAACAATTACAGAAGAAAAGGAACATTGGTAAGATATTTGTGTAAAGTAAATGCTCAAGTATGCACAGGATATTTATGGGAAATAAAAAGATTAATATAACTGGAGAAACATTCACACACTAACACACACATCAGTGTAACATGTGAAGTGATTTGTCCAGAGGAGTATCAGCATAAATGAAGCTGGAATCAAAGCACAACTTCTGATTGGAAGATGATTCCTGGTAAAAAAACTGATAATATTCTGAAAGAACATGTCAAAATTATTAATAAGTTAAAGAGCAATGCCATGTTACCATATAATTAGATAATATTAAAGTAGCTAAAATTTAATAACTACAATTATAAATGATGGGAATCAGAATCAGACATTATTGTCATGTAAAAAGAAGCACAGTGAAGCTTGTTTCAGTTCAGTCAATCCACAGAACAAAAAAATATATATAATCTGGAATATAAATGATATGTGGCACATGCATGTTCCTGAACCCACAAGAAAACCAAAGATAAAATCAAGATTTATGTAAAAAGCTCAGCGCCAATGAAAGAAAATATTTTCTTTTCTCCCAGCAGAAAAATAAATGTCCAGTAAAAGACTTAATAAGAACCACATACCTAAAAGTAAAAAGAGAAAAAGCAGATTGGATTTTACGTTTTAAAACACATGAAATTAAAATTCTCAAGGTCATTTTTCTTCATCCACTTATGTACTCCTCCCGTCTCCATGGCTCCAGACATGTCACAGTCGTCCATCGGATCACCTTTGGTCCAGTTCTCATATTTGACCACCTCATCACTAACCCAGAACCACAAATCCAGAGTGAAGACGTA
>NW_006800711.1:62119-65131 GCF_000485575.1 Poecilia formosa | reverse complement strand
CGTAGCGCAGACCCATCCAGACATAATCAGTCGATGCGTTCTTGACTTTCTCCTGGATCCATTTCTGATCCTCCATGTTGGTGATGGTGACCAGGTCATGGTGGTGATCTCTGCAGTAGGTCAAGGCGTCCTCCCAGGTTTTATTTTCTTTGATCAGGATCACGTTATCTGCATCAAGAAGCAATAAAAACACTATCAGTGCAACTACAGCTTCATTTATCTCAAGACACAGAGCCTTGAACAATTTAAAAGATCTGAAATGTTTCATATTTCTACATGTCTTATGCAATGTATGTGTAGATAAGACAATTTTTTAATAGATTTAGTATTTATATGACAAAGACTTCAACAGTATAATAAAGCTCTTATTTCTTCCTACATATTCACTTAGATTTAAAGACGTCCTATTTCAGCAAAAACTCACCATCATAACAGATGAAGGGTTTTCTTTCAGCACAGCTCACATTCTTCCATCTGCCTCCATTATCAAACACAGTCGTGGCACATTGACCACTGATGGATTCTGGATTGTTAAAGTTTTTATTCCAGTGTCTGAAAGATGAATTGCTTCCATCTGACCACCTCCAGGTGTCTCTGAACAGACCAAAGTATGATTTACTGTCTGAAGTGTTCATCAATTTCTTCACTTCTTCATCCTGTAGCTGCTTTAATCCACTGATCAGGTCTGTGTGTTTCTCTCTGCAGTAACTCTGAGCTTTCTGCCAGGTCTTCTTGTCTTTAATCAAGTGATATTTATTGGGTCTATTAGTCTCTGTGGAGTGAACAGACACATGTCAATCTCCATTTCTAATTTTTTAAGATAAACTTAAAATCAGGTTCATTGATGGATGATGTGAAAGTAGTGATTCCCATTTCTTGTTAGTGAAATTGATACTTTAATTTTCTTCTTTTGTAAAATATTTTATCCAGACAGTTTTATTAGACAATCTATTGAGTTTAGATTCTGTGTTACTTTAATACTCACCATCATAGCAGAGGAAATATTCAGACCAATGACAACCCTGATCTTGCCATGTGAGATTTTGATTTTGATACATAGCCCCACAGTTCTCAGAACCTTTAATTCCTCTATCAGATGGTTCTCCTTGTTTCCAGTTTGTCTCACTTTCATTGAACTTCACTCCAGGCAGAGACCAGTACCATGTTCTGTTAAATTCTGGTTTACTGATCAGACCAATCCAAGCTTCCTTCATTTCTCCAGCTGAGATGTTGATGAGTCTCTTCATGTCCTTCATGTTAGTCACTGTGACCAGGTCAGTGTGTTTCTCTCTGCAGTACTGCTGAGCTTCAGTCCAGTTCTTATTCTCATTAATGTAGTGAAACTGATAGAGCTGACAGTCCATGAAGCAACACTGAGCTGAAACATAAACAATGGTGGAATTAAATTGGGATGATTTCATCAAAACACAATATGGGCTTTCAATTTTCAATATAATATGACTAGAACTTTTATTGAAGTTTCTGCTTGATTGTAAAGAGGTGTCTCTCTCTCTTCATAGTTTATGTTTCAGATCAACTTACCCATCAGGAAGAGCAGAATCAGACTCCACTGCATCTTTGCTGTCAGATGAATTATTTTCCTCCAGCAGTTTGTCTCTGTTGGATGAAGAACATTTAAACAGTGAAAAGCTGCAGCTCTCCCTCCACTGGACAGAGAAACAATGAGAGCAGAGAGATGAAGACAGACAGGAGACACTCTGCTCGGCCTTTTTTGTTAAGTAGAAATAAAAATAAACACAAACATGACTGTCATGGGCTGTAGTGAGAGGTGGTGAAGGAGGCGTCATAGACCCAGGTAGGAGTGGAGAAAAATAATTATTTAATGATGAATGGTCATAACTAAGTTCCAAAAACCAGGCAGCAGTCGAGCAGAATGCTAAGACTCACAAACTAGTAGCACTGAAAACATGAAGGAACATCACAAGACACAGACGAGACATTACACTGTTAGACAGCACAGTAGGACAAGAACACAGGTGGGTTTAAATACTCAAGGGAACGAGAGACACCAGGGAACAATCAGGGGGTTGACAGGACAACACAGAGACTCCACAGAACACAGAAAACTGAAGAAACCTAAAATAAACACACAGGAAATCTCAAATCACAACCATGACTTAACATTCATATAAAAGTGAAGTTTGTCATGTACCAAAAGTTAAGCTCAGACAGTCATCATTTCCATCTGCTTCCTTTTCTTTCTGTCTTGTTTTGTCTAAATTTCTCAGTAGATTATTTATTTCCTTTCATGACAAGCAGAGCTCCACTAACACAGCTCTGTTATAGAACTGAAATTTTAATATCATTATTTGGATATTCAAACTAAGGGTGGGGTAAGGCATGATGGAGTCATTCTGCTTATGAAAGAAATCATTTATAATCTATGCAAAGTTTACAATGGGAAAAAAAATAACTTCTATAATCAGGATCTAGCAGAACAGACAAATTAACTAAAGTACAGATATTTATTACAGTTCCTCTATTTGACAGAAATAACTATTAATATCTTTATATCACATGTATCTTATGCCTGGATACAAAGTTTATGCCTTTGTATCCAGTCATAAATTGGATACAAAGTGGAACAACGAAAAGTTGTTTTTCTTATGTAATAGTATTGTTTTTCACATTGTTGCTCAGCGAAAGTAAAAGAAATAGTGAGTATTTGGTGAAATAACTACTCAAGAAACAAATTTAATTTGTGAAAAACCATCAAATCTAACAATATAGAGTTATGTGTAAATTATTGAAATTTAAAGAATATAATGCTGGAGTAAAAAATGAATAACATTATTTCAACATAACACAAAATGGCAGAAGAAAGACACTTTTTCACATTTTCACATCATAAAGCTTTTAACCCAACATTCACACAAATCTTTGTATAAATGTGAGAACAGTAAAACTAACATGATGATATAAAACTTACATGTTTCCTTTTCCCCCTCAGTGAATGAGACGCTGTCCTCTCCTCTCCTCTCCTCTCCTCTC
>NW_006800711.1:59531-62058 GCF_000485575.1 Poecilia formosa | reverse complement strand
ACCTGGTTGATATTCCAGAGAAACTTTAACAGTCAGGATGTTACTGGTGAGGCTCTGCTGCAGGTTGAGTATAAAACCACTGATTATTATGGTTTTAGTTTCTGATTGTCTCTCTAATAAAAATGTTGCCGACAGCTCACAGAACAAACTGATGACAGTGATGACTGTTTATGTGTTTTATTTTTGGGCTGAATCAGTATCTGCCTGGGAGTTTAGTGTTTGGAGAGAAGAAGACACTTCCTGGTTTCTCACACACTGTAACCACATACAGATTGACATGAACTGAGTTTCCATTCACAATAAAATTGAGCAAATTGAAATTACAAAAGTAAATTTGCTTACTGGAAACATGCTGATTTCTTGAAGGCTCATGTTTTTATTGTATGAAATATGCATTTCCAAAAAACCATGCAATGGAAATACATATTTTTTGCATTACACGAGTCACCGGATGTTACAACTGGCAAAAACAAAGATGACAGGAAGTGGTAGAAAAATAAGAACCACAAACCTAAAAGTTAAAAAAAAAATAAATAAAAAAAAAATTGATTCACTTTTTAGAACAGATGAAGTTATATTTGTCAAGATATTTTTTTTTCCTCCACTTTTGTTTTCCTCCCATCTCCATGGCTCCAGACATGTCGCAGTCATCCGTTGGTTCATCTTTGGCCTGTCAGGGAGTGGTGTGGTGGTGGTGAAGAGAGCATGCAGGCAGACCCAGGTAAAGTGATAAAGTGATAAAGTGACAGAACAACAGGCAACAACACGAGGAACATACAACGCATGACAAGGATCCGACAAGAGACAAAGACAACAGGTGGGTTTAAATACACAGGGAGGTAATCAAGGGAACAAGAGACACCTGGGAACAATCAACGGGGAAGACGCAGAGACAGAGACTCACAGGACAGAAACTGAACACAGAAAACCCTAAAAATAAATACACAGAAACACGAATCATGACATGGCCCAGTTCTTATAGCTGACCACCTCGTCACTGACCCAGAATCACAAATCCAGAGTACAGGTGAAGCTCAGTCCAATCCAGACATGATCAGTCGATGCCTCCTTGACTTTATCCTGGATCCATCTCTGATCACCCATGTTGGTGATGGTGACCAGGTCATGGTGGTGATCTCTGCAGTGGGTCAAGCCGTCCTCTCAGTTCATCGCTTCTTTGATCAGGATCAATTTATCTACATAAAGAGGGAAAAAAAAAACACTAAATAATTGCAACAGCAGGTTCATGTGTCATTATGCCAAACCTGACAACAAGAACTATTTAAAAGATTTAAAAGAAAATAGTTTCTATATGATTTAAGGAATAAAAATCAAAATTTTATTTTAATAGATTTGGTAGATATGACAGAAATACATAGCCATTATAATAAGGCTCTTTTTTCTTCCTAGGAATTAAGTTACATTTAAAGACATTCTGCGGCAAAAACTCACCATCATAACAGATGAAGGGTTTTCATTCAGCACAGTTCTTATTCCTCCAACTGCCTCCATCATCAAACACAGTCATGGCACATTGACCAATGATGGTTTCTGGATTGTCAACGTTTTTATTCCAGTGTCTGAAAGAGAAACTGCTTCCATCTGACCACCTCCAGGTGTCTCTGAACATCAAAAGTATGATTTATGATCTGAAGAGTTCATCATCTTCTTCACTTCATCCTGTAGCTGCTTCGTTCCACTGATCAGGTCTGTGTGTTTCTCTCTGCAGTAACTCTGAGCTTTTAGCCAGGTCTTCCTGTCTTTAATCAAGTGAAATTTAAAGGTCTTATTAGTTTCTGTGGAGTGAACAGATCCTCATCTATAATTTGTTTTCAGATTAACATAATTGGGTTCACTTGCACATAGATGAACACAAACTGATTGTTTATTTATTGTTTTCAACTAAAATCCCTGGTTAAACTTTTTGCAAAATATTTCAGACATTTTTATTAGAGAAGTTGTAGAATTTTAATTTGTTGTTTTCTCAGTACTCACCATCATAGCAGAGGAAATATTCAGGCCAATGACAACCCTGATCTTGCCATGTGAGATTTTGATACACAGCCCCACAGTTCTCAGAACCTTGAATTCCTCGATCAGTCGGTTCTTAATCCTTTGTCTCACTTTCATCAAACTCCACTCCTAACAGAGACCAGTACCATGTTCTGATAAATTATGGTTGACTGACCAGACCAATCCAAGCTTCCTTCATGTCTCCAGCTGAGATGTTGATGAGTCTCTTCATGTCCTTCATTTTAGTCACTGTGACCAGGTCAGTGTGTTTCTCTCTGCAGTACTGCTGAGCTTCAGTCCAGGTTTTATTCACTTTAATGACAGTCAATGAAGCAACACTGAGCTGAAGACTTGAAACTTGCTGGTATTAAATGAGGAGAATTTCTACAACAGCTTTCATTAACATTTCTGTGTGATAACTCAGAGGTATCTCTGTTTCCTCGTAGTCTAGTTGTGTTTCAGATCAACTTACCCATCAGGAAGAGCAGAATCAGACTCCACTGCATCTTTGCTG
>NW_006800711.1:56441-59521 GCF_000485575.1 Poecilia formosa | reverse complement strand
AAACCCTGAGTATCATAGAGCTGGGCAAGTTTACTCAGAGTAACTAACTTCTACTCAGTTTGCTAACCCTGCTTCCTGAAACAGAGTCACCAGAGAGCAGAGTGAGCTTTTTAAACGTAAAACAGATGAAGTTCAGTTCCTCTGTGTCGTTTCTCTGGAACCATCTATGTTCTCCTCCAGCCTGCATGGCTCCAGAAATGTTACAGTCATTCCTCCATCCTGCTGAGGTCGAGTTCTGATAGCTGATCATCTCCTTACAGACCCAGAACCAGAAATTAAGAGTGCAGTTGAACCGCAGACCCAACCAGACATAATCAGTCGATGCATTCTTGACTTTCTCCTGGATCCATCTCTGATCATCCATGTTGGTGATGGTGACCAGGTCATCATGATGATCTCTGCAGTAGGTCAAGGCGTCCTTCCAGGTTTTATTTTCTTTGATCAGGATCACATTATCTGTCACAGAAGACAGGTACAAAAAAGCTTCATTCATACCTTTGTTCATGCTCATATTCACAAACAAAGATAATTATATATAGAAGTAGCAAAAAACATCTTTAGTTCCAGAAAACTGTTTGGCATTTCAAGTTTTTCTTTGTATGTAAATAATTAGAGAATGAAGACAGTGAACAATTTGAAACGACAAACCTTTACAAGTTACGTATAAATTATGCAAATTTAAATGAACATTAAAGTCAGAGAATCTCACCATCATAACAGATGAAGGGTTTTCTTTCATCACAGCTCACATTCGTCCATCTGCCTTCACCATCAAACTTAGTCATGGCACATTGACCACTGTTGGGATTGTGATTGTTAAATATTGGATTCCAGTGTCTGAAAGAGAAACTGCTTCCATCTGACCACCTCCAGGTGTCTCTGAACAGACCAATGTATGTGTGATCACTTGTAGAAGAGTTTATCAGCTTCTTCACTTCTTCATCCTGTAGCTGCTTCGTTCCACTGATCAGGTCTGTGTGTTTCTCTCTGCAGTAACTCTGAGCTTCCTGCCAGGTCTTCATCTCTTTAATCAAGTGATATTTATGGGTTGTATTAGTTTCTGTGGAGTAATCAAATATATTTATGTTTACCTTGTTTGTACAAAATAGATTTAAAAAAACAACAACTGATAAATAGATTAACATTCTTACCATCAGAGCAAAGTAAATTATGTTGATTAAGGCAGCTGGTGTCTATCCATTTGAGATTTTTATTCACCATCACACAGTTCTCATGTGTTACTTGATTTCCATTATCAGTCGGTTCTCCTGGGTTCCAGTTTGTCTCACTTTCATCAAACTCCACTCCAGGCAGAGACCAGNCTGTCTAAATGTAGAGTTACGTCCACTGGGCTCATTTGTTGGGGTAAGATTAAAGGAGACCAACGAGGATTTTCTGACTTTAAGAAAAATGATTTTATTATATTATATTAAAGAAATCAAACCTGAAAAGGGAATAACTGAAATGAGAATCCAAAATAGATTCATGTAAAACCAAATAAATTACCAAAAACAAACGAAACCCAAAACCACCCTAACAAAACCAAACCATAGGACACAAACCAAACCAAGTGGTTCTGAGGAGGGAGAAGGAAAAAACCTCCTGATGTGCCTGGCAGCTTTAATCAGGCCAAACATCAACACCTGGCTGTCTCCAGAACCCTGCAAGAAGAGACCTACTGGAGCCGCAGCTTTACATTTGAAAAGTTTATACAGTCAAACAACCAAATATTCACTTTACCAAAATCAAACTGATGTCACCAGGGAACAGAGTGAACTTTAACCCTTAGAACAGATGAAGTTCAGTTCCTCTGTGTCGTTTCTCTGGAACCATCTATGTTCTCCTCCAGCCTGCATGGCTCCAGAAATGTTACAGTCATTCATCCATCCTGCTGAGGTCGAGTTCTGATAGCTGATCTTCTCCTTACAGACCCAGAACCAGATGTTACGAGTGCAGTTGAACCGCAGACCCAACCAGTTAAAAGGAGTCGATGCGTTCTTGACTTTCTCCTGGATCCATCTCTGATCATCCATGTTGGTGATGGTGACCAGGTCATGATAACGATCTCTGCAGTAGGTCAAGGCGTCTTTCCAGGTTTTATTTTCTTTGATTAGGATAAGTTTATCTGTCACAGAAGGCAGGCACAAAAAAGAGAAACACTTACAGGTTTGACATTAAATATGATGCCCATCTTAAAAACACTTGAAAATATGCACACATTTAAATGAGCATGTAAAAAAAATCTAATTGTTCTGTTGATTTGTTAACATGTAAGTCAGAGCAACTCACCATCATAACAGATGAAGGGTTTTCTTTCAGTACAGTTCTCATTCTTCCATCTGCCTCCATCATCAAACACAGTCATGGTACATTGACCACTGATGGTTTCTGGATTGTTAAAGTTTTTATTCCAGTGTCTGAAAGAGAAACTGCTTCCATCTGACCACCTCCAGGCGTCTCTGAACAAACCAATGTATGCGCTACTATCTGAAGAGTCCATCAATATCTTCACTTCTTCATCCTGTAGCTGCTTCGTTCCACTGATCAGGTCTGTGTGTTTCTCTCTGCATTAACTCTGAGCTTCTAACCAGGTCTTACCGTCTCTAATCAGGTGATATTTAAGGGATGTATTAGTTTCTGTGGAGTGAACAGACAAATGCAAATCATAATTTATAACTCTTTTTCAAAATAAGCATAAAATCAGGTTCACTGGCAGATACATTGAAGCTACAGTTCCTGTTATTTGAGAGTGAAATTACTACTTCCTTTTTTTGTTGTTAAATGTTTTATCCAGATAATTTTATTGGACAATCGAAAGAGTTTTTCTTAATACTCACCATCATAACAGAGGAAATATTCAGGCCATTGACAACCTTGATCTCGCCATTTGAGATTTTGATGCACAGCCCCACAGTTCTGAGGTCCTTGAATTCCTCTATCATCTGGTTCTCCATCGTTCCAGTTTGTCTCACTTTCACTGAACTCCACTCCAGGCAGAGACCAGTACCATGTTCTGTTAAATTCTGGTTTACTGATCAGACCAATCCAAGCTTCCTTCATTTCTCCAGCTGAGATGTTGA
>NW_006800711.1:53080-56325 GCF_000485575.1 Poecilia formosa | reverse complement strand
TTCTCATTAATGTAGAGAAACTGATAGAGCTGACAGTCCATGAAACAACACTGAGCTGAGAACATAAAACAAGTTATGAAATTGGGAGGATTTCTTCTACACAAAATATGAGCCATAAGTTGCTATGGAATAGCAACTTATGGCTCATAACATGTCTGTGTGATAACTCAGAGGTATCTCTGTTTCCTCGTAGTCTAGTTGTGTTTCAGATCAACTTACCCATCAGGAAGAGCAGAATCAGACTCCACTGCATCTTTGCTGTCAGATGAATTATTTTCCTCCAGCGGTTTGGAAGAAAAATGATGTATTAATGAAATTAAAATCTTTTATAAAACTTACTTCTCGTTCCTTTTGTCCCTCAGTGATTGTGTGTTTTTCTTCTCTTGATGCTCTGCTGAAAACTATCCCAGCTAAACTGTTGGGTCTCTAAAGACCAACTGAATTTGACCATTTGATTATTTAACTATTCAAAACAGTGTAGGAACGTGTTTCCCCAGAAAACTGTAAACAGAAAGGAGAAACTTAAACAAGAACATATTCTGGGCAGGTACTCTGTTCTCCAGAGGAACTGTGGCGCTCACATCCAGACTGAAACTGTTTTCTCCCACCTGTTCCGCTTTTCTGTTTCACTCGAATGAGATAAAGGTTTTGCATAATGTTTTTCCCCCCCCACTGTGTTTTTGTGTTGTTATGTGACCGACTGGTGACCTGTGTGAGGTTTAGCCCTCCTCTCTGCCAACAGACCCTGGAGACAGACACCACAAACCCACAACCCTGATAGGACAGGCGGAGGAATCAAGTGTGTTTGTTTTCTGCTTTTTTTCTAGTATTGTTTTCATTGTGCTATACTGCTTGTTATTTTTTTTAATTATTATTATTAAGCTGATATGGCTTTTTTAAATTAAAAAATGTTATTGATTATTCTTTTTTCTGATGGAACGAGCTTGTAAATTTGCCTCTGTTGCTCTGTCATGTTGTGATCAGATTGATCGCAGCCTGTATTTGCGTGACAGATGAAAACTGGCTTTTATGTGCCACTCTAGAATACGATGTGATGGGCGTTGTCCCTTTTGACAGAAATAAACGACAACGACCTCGGCTCAGTTCAAATGTGCAAATGTCATATTATCTGGAGTCATTTCATCACGCAGTGATGAATGAGCGTCTTCTGTTGAACAGACTGCAGTGGAAGTTCAAAATGAGACTCAACCCAAGGTACAATTAGATTCTGTTCGTTGATCACAAAAAGGAAAATTAAATGTTTTAACTCATTTTAGTTCAAGATTCACCTGAAGGTGGTGACGACTGTGAGCAGGAAGGAGCTCATGTACGGAAAGCCTCAGGGGTCATACAGGCCTGAACATTTCAGATTGCTTTCACTCGCTGTGATGTGTAAAGTCCTGAATCTTTCTCTTATTTTAAGGTTGACGTTTTGAGGCGTGTTGGAAGCACAAACATCACACACTTTGTGTGTTGCTTGAGCATCAAGAAGACACTCAGTTGCAAAATATTTTCTTGATTTTGTGTAAAATCCTTTGTCTCCAGAGGTTCGGCTTTTGTCAAGGCAAACTGGGACTTTTAATCAAGCTCTGCATGCAGCTTACCGTGAATCCAGCTCTATGCAAGCTTCAGGTGCATATTATCAATTCTGCTGCTTGTATTTGGGGTGAAATGGATGCAGCACATAAAAAAATCCAAGGTCAAAACATTCTTCACATTTTGAAAATGGAGTTAAAGTCCTCTCTGTGCTGACCACTTTGGTATGTTAACTGATTTATTTTGTCTGATTTCAGTTCCTCACATTGTTTAGCTCATGATTATAGTTGTTAAAGCCCTTGCACTAAATGAACATTTTTGCTTTAGTAAGTATTACACTCATCAAACAGAAACGACTTCTGGTTATCAATTTTATTTTGCCCCAAGATTATTTTTTTTTTTGCATAGAGACGTGCAGGTACCTTATTTCTTCTTCTACTAGTTCTTTTAAATCAAGACCAAAACCTCCTGTGTAGAGTTGCTTTTGCCCCATAATAAATTAAACGCTGACCGACATATTTGATGCGTATCGATGAATATTGATGATGGTTCTTGTCAGAATATAATGTCTGCCTCTGGCTTCCCAGCTGTTTCTCAAATGTTGTTCTTTTATGACTTTATGTTTTTGTGTTTTTATGATGTAAAGCACTTTGAGCTGCCTTGTTGTGAAAGGTGCTACGCAAATAAACTTGACTGGTTTACTGATACTACACTTTTATACACAATGTTAAGAAAAATTCAATTGCACAGCCACATAAAGTGCAATGAAGAATGGGTAAAATGTTGTTTCACAGTGTTTTATCTTCCACTTAAAAAAATTATAGTCTAAATTAAATATTCCCAGGGTGTAACGTAAATCTAAAAATAGTCAAACTAATAACTCCTTCTTGCAAGCTAGTGACACTTTTGCCATGATGTCAGTGTCGCTATGACAACCAGGAAGTTGTTTCTTTCCTCCATAATGCCGGTAGATGCTGGTAAACCAGAGGACAGGCTGGAAAGGCTTCATCATTAAAATTCTCAACAGTGCTTCTGGTTTTATAGTTCATCTTTAGTCCCAATATTTACACAATATGTTGGAAAAAATATATAAAAAATAAAACAAGAATATGTGTTCATCCTTAAACATGAAACTTACCTGGTGTAGTGAGTGCTGGTGTTGCTCACCAGGTTAATATTAAAGACCAACGTCATCAGAACCATAAGTTCTTATTGGTCCATAATGTATTGTATTAAGAAAAGGACGACATTACACATATTTTCATTTTAATGAATGACAAAAGAAGCAAATCAAGCCCACAGAAAATATGTCTTTCACATAAACCACTTTAAAAATATGCACTGACATTATTGTTTTGGTGTGATATAATAAACATGTTCTAATGTTAAGAGCAGTAACTGGGTCTGGTAAGAATTTTTTTTCCTCCTTTTTAAATATAGTTTCTACTCCAAAATTACATTTCAAAAATGTATACAGGCAAACAACTAGATACTCACTTTAAAAAAAATAAAAACCACATCACCAGAGAGCAGAGTGACCTTTAACCCTTAGAACAGATGAAGTTCAGTTCCTCTGTGTCGTTTCTCTGGAACCATCTATGTTCTCCTCCAGCCTGCATGGCTCCAGAAATGTTACAGTCATTCATCCATCCTGCTGAGGTCGAGTTCTGATAGCTGATCTTCTCCTTACAGACCCAGAACCAGATGTT
>NW_006800711.1:43173-51240 GCF_000485575.1 Poecilia formosa | reverse complement strand
CAATGAGAGCAGAGAGATGAAGACAGACAGGAGACACTCTGCTCGACCTTTTTCTTTACCCAAAAATGCACAAAACATCATTTTAGAAGTGAAGTGTATAATTTATCCAGACACAGATTAGTAACTCACATTCTCTCCCTCTTGTTTCTTCTAAAGTTGTTCTCAGTAGATTTATGTCTTTCTTTCTTATCAGCCAGAGCTTCACTAACACAACTCGCTATAGAATTTCATTTTAAACATTTTATCATTTGTTTATTCAAACCTCGGGTGTGGCAGGGCGTGGTGGAGGCGTTTTGCTCATGAAAGAAATCATTTCTAATCCACGATGACATTGTTGGGCTTCCAGCCATGAAGGACGGGCTGGTAATCCCACAATGCATTGCTTTAGCATATTTTTAGTTTTAACAGGGAGAGGAGGATTTTAAAAGCGTGGAAATGTGACGACATGAAACAAAATAAAGACACTAAAGCCTGTTCAGGTGTCACAAGCTTGCAGCGTCTCCATTGGCAGTGTGGCCCTCACTATTGTGGAACATGGGCAGGAAAATGGGCGGAGCCATGAGTTCACTTCCTCCAACGATGGTTTCCAGTTTAACACTCAGCAATAGAGAACCCTGAGGCTGTAGTTTTGATGGACTCACATAAACCCAGAGTTTTTTGACATTGATATTGCATTCACAGTTTTTTTTTAAAGAATATTTTACCTGTTTAATTTTCTAACCGAAACAAATGTCTCGTCTGAATGACAGTTTTCATTAACTCTTTGCCAAAGGTATGAGAAAAATCCACCAAACAAAAATCACAAAGATGGAAGCAAGACCAGCAAACCCTCCCTTTACCTTGATATTATTGGTTACAATGTAAGGCATTGACTCTTCTTTATGTTGAGTAGGAAACTATCATCAGTAAAACTAACACACATCCCTCGCTGTAGCAGGAGTTGCAGCATAGAAGATTTGAATATTCAAAAACTTACAACATAACAACCTGTCTGTTGAGAAAAAAAAGTATGAATAGAAGCTATTTTTAATGCGTCAGTGTAAACAAACCATAGATTGTGTGACTATTGATCAAGCATTGCATGTGGCATCAGAGCGTTAGTTTGTTGATGCTGCTTGGTGTTTATATTTGGGTTTGAAATGGACACAGAAAATAAATAATTTAAACTCAGAAATGTCATCACTGTAAAAATGTAGAAACCCTCTACATGTCAACTACTGAGTCTGTGGGGATTTGATTTTTCTCTGTGTGTTTTTATTTTAGGTTCTGTTTCTTGTGAGTCTCTGTGCTGTCCTGTCTTCCCCCTTGATTGTTCCCAGGTGTGTCTCGCTCTGTGATTACTCCCTGTGTATTTAAGTCCACATGTCTTTGTCTCTTGTTGGGTCCTTGTCTAGTGTGGTAGTATGTCGTCACAGTAGAGCCGTCTAGTCCTGTGTCGGTTTCAGCTCTCATTAGCAGTCTCTTGCTACCAGTGTCTGGCTTAGTTTCTCGCTCACTGTGCTGCCTGATGATTTGGACTGTTGAGTTGTCTTTTTGGTTCGTTCATCATTAAATTCATCATCTTCATTTAAACCTGGGTCCTCGGTGTTATCTCTCACCTCCACCACAACCCACTCATGACAGTCAGTGTTTTTACTTGTTAAATTTTGTCATTGATTTCAGTCATTTCCACTGTTTTTAACTTGTAACTAAATTACACTGGTTCATTTACTTGCACTAATTAAATATTTCTCCTGTAATCGGTCTTAACATAGTCAGTTACATATTTTTGCCAGCAAGTGAAATTTTTGTCAAATTTGCAAAAAGAATAAGTTTTATGGAGCTAAATTAGTAGCCACTTTTTCAGAAGAAAATAAGTTTGAAACTCAAAATTTTCAAAACTTTTCAGATTGAGCTTTTTTCAGTTTCAGATTTTTTTCTTCTCTTTAAAAGTTTCAAACTTCTGACCGTCCTTTGGCCATGATACCAGGCCCTCAGATGATGGGGGTTTGGAGTCATAACTCAAAGCTCTCCACAGCAGCTGTTGCATTCAGGGACAGTTTCATGGACCCAGTTTAGATTTCAGACAAAGCGCTAAAAGCCCAAAAATCCCAAATCCAATTACAGTTTTTACTCTTTTTAATAAAATCTTTTCTTTTTTTTTCGTATATTTCTTAGATAATCACAAAAAAAACTTTAATAAGAGACAAAAAAAAATTGTTTATTTAAGTGCCTTGCTCAGAGGCATGTGGCAAGAGGAAGCTGGAATAAAACCCACAACTTCTGATTATAAGAAGACTCCTGGTAAATAGTAAAGAGTCACATTCTTAAAATATCTGACAGTCCTTGTCATGATTATCAAAAACTTAGAGAATTTAAATATTAGGATAGAATCAGATAACATGAAATTAAATAAGATTAATATAAACAAATAAAACATTAAGACATAAAGCAACACACTGGTATGTTAAATAACACTATAAAAATCAAAAACCACATTAAACTTTAAGAGAAAAATTCAGCACTGTTGATGTAAAGATTCTCTTTTCTCTTATTAGGAAAGTAAAGTTGGAAGAAACCAACATTTAATAAGAACATGAAGTAAAAACAAGCAGAGAGGATTTTACTCTTTAGAACAGATGAAATTAAACAGATCAGCATCATTTCTTTTGAACCACTTATGTTTTCCTCCCGTCTCCATGGCTCCAGACATGTCACAGTCGTCCATCTGTCCATCTAAAGCCCAGTTCTGATATCTGACCACCTCGTCACTGACCCAGAACCAGAAATCCAGAGTGCAGGTGTAACGCAGACCCATCCAGACATAATCAGTCGATGCGTTCTTGACTTTCTCCTGGATCCATCTCTGATCATCCATGTTGGTGATGGTGACCAGGTCATGATAACGATCTCTGCAGTAGTACAAGGCGTCCTCCCAGGTTTTATTTTCTTTGATCAGGATCACGTTATCTGTCATAGAATGAGGGCACAAAAAAAGTCCTTCATAAAGTTAAAATTTAATATGAAGTCATTGTTAAGAATACATAAAAGTTAGACACATTCATATGAACACAATAAAAAAAATCCTGTTGATTTGTGAACATTTGGGTCACAACATCTCACCATCATAACAGATGAAGGGTTTTCTTTCACCACAGTTCACATTCTTCCATCTGCCTCCATCATCAAACACAGTCATGGCACATTCATCACTGATGGGTTGTTGACTGATAAAATCATCATTCCAGTGTCTGAAAGATGAATTCTTTCCATCTGACCACCTCCAGGTGTCTCTGAACAGACCAATGAATGGTTGATGATCAGAGTTCATCATCATTCTCACTTCTTCATTCAGTAGCTGCGTTAATCCACTGATCAGGTCTGTGTGTTTCTCTCTGCAGTAACTCTGAGCTCTCTGCCAGGTCATCCCCTGTTTAATCAAGTGATATTTATGGGTTGTGTTGGTTTCTGTGGAGTGAACAGACATATGTAAATCTCAAGTTCTATTTCATAAGGTGAACATAAAATTAGTTTCGCTGGGAGACACATAAAAAAGAACAAGAGGTATGCTCCATATATTTCTGGGGCGATGGGATGGAAGGATTTTTATGATCCAGTTCACAGTTTTATTAGACTTTCTACTGAGTTCAATCTGTGTTTTATTTATACTCACGATTAAAGCAGAGGAAGTTTTTATTTTGATTGCAGGTAGTATCTACCCATCCGAGATTTTGACGCAGAAACCCACAGTTTTCAGATCCTTTAATTCCTCTATCAGATGGTTCATTACCGTCCCAGTTTGTCTCACTTTCATTGAACTCCACTCCAGGCAGAGACCAGTACCATGTTCTGTTAAATTCTGGTTCACTGATCAGACCAATCCAAGCTTCACTCTGATCTCCAGCTGAGATGTTGATGAGTCTCTTCATGTCCTTCATGTTAGTCACTGTGACCAGGTCAGTGTGTTTCTCTCTGCAGTACTGCTGAGCTTCAGTCCAGGTCTTATTCTCATTGATGTAGTGAAACTGATAGAGCTGACAGTCAATGAAGTCACACTGACCTGAGAACATAAAATATTTTGTGACATTTGTCATTCAATTTTTTTCGATATTAAAAAAAAAATGTTATTCCAGTTGCTGTTGCTTAAGTTTCTGTGTGATAAAGAAAGAGGTAATCGTCTTTCCAGTGACACCAACGACTAACGTTCCAGAAACCAGAGAGTCTAGTTGTGTTTCAGATCAACTTACCCATCAGGAAGAGCAGAATCAGACTCCACTGCATCTTTGCTGTCAGATGAATTATTTTCCTCCAGCAGTTTGTCTCTGTTGGATGAAGAACATTTAAACAGTGAAAAGCTGCAGCTCTCCCTCCACTGGACAGAGAAACAATGAGAGCAGAGAGATGAAGACAGACAGGAGACACTGCTCAGTGTTTTTTACACCTATGTAACATTTCAAACATGATTTCAGAAAATATTTTTATCATACATCATAATTAAAAGCAAAGTTCAGACACACAGATGTAACTTACTACCTCTTTTTCTCTCCTTCTTGTTTCGCCTCAAACTTTCCTCACTATATTTACGTCTTTCCTTCTTGACAACTACAACTCCACTAACAGCTCTACAATAGATCTGAAATGTTGAATATGTCATAATTTGAATATTTAAGCCACAGATGGGAGGTGGGAACATTTCTAAACCACAAACAGGAAGGAAAATGATCCTGGGAAAATCCAAACATACATGTAAATTCTGACTGAACAAATGGAGCATTGACTGACTAACATACATCATTTATTTTAGTTATTTTTGTTTTCAAAGTTTGTTTTTGCTGTTTAAAAACTGTTTATGAAACAAATTAATAACAGCATAAAAAAAGCTGCAGTATGGTTTAGCTGCCTCACATTTTTCTCTTGATCATTAGGTGTGATAGTCATCTACTCACATCATGGCTGGAAACTCAAAAGTATATGAATACATCATTATTGAAGTCTAAGGGTGATAGTTCAGTCATTTTCAGCTGCTGCCGTTCTCTTTCTCATTGTTTTGTGTCAAATGAACCAAGCCAAAAAAAAAAAAACCTGTTCCCCTTCTCACTGTGGTGGAGCTGCATCAAGAACCACTGAAGAAAACACAAGAACATCAGAAGACATGAACGCAACTTCCTTCTTTCTTCACAAAGATTTTAGCAGTTGTAAGATTTTCTTTTGTCTTTGTTGAAAGACTACAAGTCAGACTCAGGTATTCTTTTTTTACCCAGAATGCCCTGCATTATTCTTCACTTCCTGTTTTTGGAGTGGTCTCTGGTCCACTTGACATTCACATATGGATTTGAACCATGCCAGAGTTCACTTCAACCGACCTAAAACCGAGGTTTTCAGACGGACCAGAGTTTGCTTTTTTGATCAATTAAACCAGATTAAACAGGGCTGGTGTGAATGCAGCCTCAAAATGTGACACTGACTACTATATCACTCTCACTGACACCTTAGTCTTGTGGGTGTGTCACTGCAGAACACCACAAAAATTGTACAGCCAGTTTTTCAGGTTGTGAGCTTCCTATAAATGTCCACTCCGGGCCATCACAGGAGTTCAACTCCTGTCCTCGGTTGCTTTGCCACATGTCTTTCCTCTCTTCTCTCTGCTTCCTTCCTTTTGGATTACTTTCAAATAAAGGCAACTAGTCCCAAAAAACCTATTTAGAAAAAGAAAAGTGAAGTTTCTACACTCAGTGATGGTTTGCCATGTTATCCCCTGGTTCTCATGTCAACACTCAATGCTGTCGTCTACCAGTTATGGAAATGCTGATGTTTTCCAGCAGATTTTAAAACCTGAACACAGAGCCAAAGTTCAGTGACCATGGTGTTCCTGTTCCTGATTGGCCAGTAAACTCTCCATAACCTTTGACCCTACAGAGAATCTATACAATGAGAGGCAGCAGACCCAGTAAGGCAGTTGACCTGAAGGCAGTTACCATAGCAACCTGGGTTTCCACAGGCTGGTCTCCTCCATGCTACAGAGCATTGATGCAGTAACTCATGTAAGAGAAGCCCAACCAAGTTTAGAGCTTAGAAATGAACATAGTTTGATGTTTGTGATTAAAACATGTTTTGAACTGGTCTAGTGTCATATTATGACTCTCTGAATTTTAGGTATTCTTTACCTGTAAACCATAATTAATAAAAAAAAATAAAATAAAATAAAGCTTGAATTATTATGTTTGGTTTTTTATTTATTTTTTATGTGAAACAAGCCACCAGAAAGATATGAAAGAAAAACACACGAACCAGTATCAGAACTTACAGTCAGAATAAGAAGATGAGACATACAATTTAAATTTGACACTTATTAAACAACAGCTTTGCTACTTTATTATTGCTTTGGACTTTTCACAAAGACTTTGACTTTATATTCATGAATGGGCAGCAGAAGCTTAGAAGAGAATCATCATTGTGGGTTTATGACAAAACTGTTCCTTCAGACACTTGGACATCAGTTCTAGTACTGCTATTATTTAACAGCTTTTTGGTGTTATATTTCTTGTCTGTATCAAACTGCGTACAAACGGCAGATACGTTCAGACTGTCTTACTGCCATCTTTGGGGTATCTGACTCCTGCTCTGTTCTTCCTCTCTTTTGTGATGGTTGTGGCTAGACGTGTCATTCTTATAGAGTGGAAGTCTTTTAAGTGCTAGCTGAATAACATGGTTTCTTGTTTACATCTAAAAAAAAATATGCTACACTCTCAATAATGTGCCCAGATATGTTGGGATGTGGGGGCTATTCCTCAAACAGTTGAGTGGTTCCATTGGTGAAGGTCACAGGTAATGGCAGCCTTGCTCCTACTCTGTATCCCTGTTGTTTCCGACTGTTACATGTGACCTGCTGGTTTACCTTGATACTTTCACATTAACATTACTGACATAAATTTGTTATAAAAGAATTACTGATTGCACTTTAAAAATTAGGTAACTTTATGTTATTAAAGGTAAAGTTTAAACAGTAATGATTTTTTGGTTAATGTCAAGTTGTCATAACAAAGACATTTTGAATAATGTCAACTTTGTATTAAAAGTGTCACAATTTACCAAATGACGCTTTATGACAACATTCATAAATATTCATGAAGGCTTATTGATGTTCATGACAGGAGTTATGTCATGTTTATGAAAGTGTCATGACAGTCTTATTCAACCCCCTTCAAATAAAGTGTTACCAAATGTGGCAACCTGGGGGGTGGATTTTCTTAATATGAACCCAAATATAAAATATTAAAGGTTATGATGACCAACAACGCCACCTGGAATAAATCCAGGAAAATATCATGTAGTAAGGACACAGGTAAGTTCTACTGGAAATGAGGAGACAAGATTCAGAAAGTTCTACAAAATTTATTAAACTTCAAAATATCTTTAATTTCTAATGATCTGAAATTAAATGGTTAAAACAGTGAATGCATTTGACAAGATAATAAAATGTCTAAATTTCAAAGGAAACTGAGGCTTACTGATGGGGGAAGTAGTGAGGGAAGGGGCAACATCCAGTGCAGAAAAAGGGGAACCACCCTGGACACTACAAAAACACGGCAAACAAAGAAAGAAAAAGGTGCTCCAACAAAACACACAAGACAAGACACCGCCACCAGGGGTCACCACCGCCACCACAGAAGCCTCAGTCCCTAAAAGACAGACAAGAAAATGAAACAATACAAGTAAAACAGATACAATAGCCCTACAATGTTGCACTTTATCCCCAGGGAAAGTGCAGATTAGTATTTTAAAACAATTTATAAGTAGGCAAAACAGCAGCGAGTGTCACTCCAGGTGCAATGCTGATGAGTCAGAAGGCTAAAAAGAATAGAGCAAATTATTAATACAACTGCTAACAAAAACATAACTTGCAGCAGCTGCTTACCTGTGACCTGATAAATGACTCCACTGCCAAATAATCAGATCCCCAATTCCGCCTAGATGCAGTGCAACTGTAAGAAAACGCTATGTGAAGGTTTTGTTTACATGGATAGACGCTACTTAGCCACGCTAAGCCCTTACCTTCCTGTCAGCAAATGAATGGACAGATCGGTCCAA
>NW_006800711.1:41959-42802 GCF_000485575.1 Poecilia formosa | reverse complement strand
TGCTGTTGAACGTGTAGTTCTCCTCATCACCCTCGGAGGGCCCTGATCGTTACTTGAGCTGGCAACACTAGGAGTTTGAGATGCAGATGTTGAAGGAGCTTCATGATGGGATGCCCCGGAGGACAGAGGAACAGTGTCATTTCTGACCATTTGTGGGTCGGCGGGCAAAGAAGGTGGTGGCTGGTGGACATTTACCTTCAAAAACAAATCAGGATCATATTCATCCTCAGAGGATGAATCATTCAACAGTGGTTCCCCACGAGGTGATGCTGGGACATCACTACAAACAACTGGCTTCAATAGAGACCGATGGACCCTTTTAGTTTTGTTCAATTCATCTGCAGGAGCAACAGTGTAAACTGCTCCAGTGTCACCCAGGACTTTCAGGACCTTATACACCTTGGAGCGCCACAGATCTTGAATTTTGTGTCTTCCCTGGTGACTGGTGTTTCGAAGTAGGACAAGTTGGCCTTCATGCAGAGGTGAGTCTTGAACATGCTGGTCATTATTTTTCTTTCTCCTATCTGCAGCAGTCTTCAGCTTCTCCCTTGCTTCCTCAAAAGCCAGTTTCAAGCGCGTCTGGTGCTCTGCAACCCACTTGTTAACACTGCCAGCACTTGGTTCCAATACATGGCCGAGCAGAAAATCTAAAGGAAGCCTAGGTTGTTGGCCAAACATCAGAAAGAAGGGACTTTCTCCAGTGCTCTGATGTGGTGTGGTGTTATAACAAAAGACAACTTGTGGCAAATAAGCAGTCCATGCTCTCTTGCTGGTGGTGGGGAGGGTACGCAACAGGTTATGAAGCGTACGATTAAACCTTTCACATTGTCCATTTCCAGCAGG